>NC_087207.1:69603863-69618863 GCF_015104395.2 Macrobrachium nipponense
TTTCCGTAGTTACCCTTATCATTACAAGCCTTGAATCCAGACAGGAAATAAGCTATTGAAGGAATCCTTATCATTACTTGATGGGATTCGAACCAGTGCACCTTACTAAGACAGAAGTACTCCTTAGTCCACTCAGTCTAATTCTCTTTTGAGTGGAATCAGCAGAATGACTCAGTGGATGACTCCATCTTCCATGAGTTCGAATCCTGCCATAGGAGGAAAGCTTCTTTATTTGTCCCCAACGTGGATTCAAGGCTTGTAGTGATATAGGAAAACGGGAAGACGTGTTTGTGTATCGAGAACTTAAGAGGTCATTGTGGCTAATATTAGGCATAAGTTCCACTAACTGCGTTTCACACCATTACTGTGCGACATCCAGCTGGTGCATGTTTGTGTGTTTGTGTTGGTTTGTGTTTGTGTTACTGAAGCTTTACTGCCGAAATCAAAATGCAAAATTTATAGATGAGGATTTTATTTTTTTACCGGAATTTCAATTTAGTTTTTCAGAAAAATTACTAAAACTTTGAAGACAAAACAGCTGAAAACAAATGGCTGTATTTGTATATTATATGTGGAAAAAATGTAAATCATTGTGTTCAAACGAATATTATGCAAACTTCTTGTAATAACTTCCAACAAGTGAAAATAAGATCACAAACAGTTATGGGTGGGTTTTTAAACTTAATATGAAATTGTAATTATTTTGAATACAATAGCATAAATACAATGATAAAAAATTTATCTCAAAACAGTCCTATTTAGAAATATTATAGTTCACGTGCCTGCAAGTGCGTACTAATATTCACATTTAAGTAATTCAGATAAACAATTCATTGTACGATCTACTTACATGGAAAGAAGAGTGTATAACCTAAAAAGTATTCCTGTTTATTTTCAATATAGTTGTTTACCCATTTACTTAGGATTTTGAATATTTGATCAAATTGTTACTTACTTTTACGAAAGGTTTTTCTTTCAGTGTTTATTTTGTGATGCCAAAATATTATATGAGGTTTCCACGTACAGCGATTAGTAAAATGAGATTTATTATGTATAATATATACGTACTAAATAGATTACACACACACACACACACATACACATACACACACACACACACACATACACATACACACACACACACACACACACACACACACACACACATATATATATATATATATATATATATATTATATATATATATATATATATATATATATATATACATATACTATTATATATATATATATATATATATATATATATATTATATATATATATACACACACATATACTATATATATATATATATATATATATATATATATATATATATATATATATATATATATATATATTTATATACATATATATATATATATATATATATATATATATGTATATATATATACATATATATATATATATATATATATATATATACACACATACATACATACTAGCCAGAGGCGTGCCAATGCTACACGGGGCATGAGTACAGTTTTAGAGCGGTTGCTAGTCGTGAACTGTGTCCTTCAACTTCAGAACTTACCTCTCTCTCGGGGTTTCATTGACCCAGTACAAATCAACGTTGTAGTGCCTATGGTCCTCATCGCCACTGATAAATAGTGTCCTCAAGGGAATAAAGAGCATAGAATTTCCAAGAATTTGATAAAATTGTAACAATAAACTCACGATGCGTTACAAATTTTTAAGAAAACTACCTTCCTCCACGAACTTCAAAATATGCCCATCGAAATACCAGGAAAGCTGATAATTACCCTTTTCATCAATGAACTCTAAAAGAAACGATTTCTCAGCTCCCTAATGTTGAAGCAATGGACCAGCGCAAAGTGCTTATACGCAGAGACTGATGGCATTAATTCGACAAGAACTTGGCATGTGACTGATCTGATACAAATAAAGTGATACAGGGCAGAATACAAAACAACAATATTTTAATAATAAGAAAGAGCATTCTCTTAATGGAATATCAACCTGCAATGAATTTCTTATCATACTTTCCAAGGATCCTGCCTTATACTCCCCTTCAAGGTTCCCCCTCAAAGAACTGGGCAACATAAGGAGCCTTTGGCCCTTACCCTCAGGGCCCTCACTTGGCTCGCTTATCCAACCTGGCAGGATACCTGCCTTCTGCCGAGGAAGCAATCTCTGGGTCGGACCCTTTCCTTCAAGGTGGCCTCATCCTTGAAGTTCTTGGGCCCTCTCCAGACCCGCTTACCCTACATGGCAGGATACCTGCCTTCCTCCGAGGAAACAGCCTGTGAGTTGGACCCTTCTCTTCAAGGCTGCCCTCAAGGTACTGGCGAGCCTTGAGGGCTATTGGGCCTTGTCCTTGAAGTTCTTGAGCCCTCTCCAGGCCCGCTTCCTCAGAATGACAGGATACCTGCCTTCCTCCGAGGAAGCAGCCTCTGAGTCGGACCCTTCCCTTCAAGGCTGCCCTCAAGAGACTGGAGAGCCTTGAGGACCATTGGGCCTCGTCCTTGAAGTTCTTGAGCCTTTTCCAGGCCCGCTTCCCCAGCCTGGCAGGATACCTGCCTTCCTCCGAGGAAACAGCCTCTGGATCGGACCCTTCCCTTCAAGGCTGCCCTCAAGAGACTGGCGAGCCTTAAGGGCTTTTTGGCTTCGTCCTTGAAGTTCTTGGGCCCTCTCCAGGCCCGATTCCCCAGCCTGGCAGGATACCTGCCTTCCTCCGAGGAAGCAGCCTCTGGATCGGATTCTTCCCTTTAAGGCTGCCCTCAGGATACTGGCAAGCCCTGAGGGCTATTGGGCCTCATCCTTGAAGTTCTTGAGCCCTCTACAGGCCTGCTTCCTCAGCCTGGAAGGATACCTGCCTTTCTCTGAGGAAGCAGCCTCTGGATCGGACCCTTCCCTTCGAGGCTGCCCTCAAGAGACTGGCGAGCCTTGAGGGCTTTTTGGCCTCGTCCTTGAAGTTCTTGAGGCTTCTCCAGGCCCGTTTCCTCAGCCTGGCAGGATACCTGCCTTCCTCCAAGGAAGCAGCCTCTGGGTTGGACCCTTCCCTTCAAGGCTGCCTTTAAGGGACTGGAGAGCTTTGAGGGCTTTTTGGCCTCGTCCTTGAAGTTCTTGAGCCCTCTACAGGCCTGCTTCCTCAGTCTGGCAGGATACCTGCCTTCCTCCAAGGAAGCAGCCTCTGGGTTGGACCCTTCCCTTCAGGCGCCAATGTTAAGGGATGGAGAGCTTTGAGGGCTTTTTGGCCTCGTCCTTGAAGTTCTTGAGCCCTTCTCCAGGCCTGCTTCCTCAGCCTGGTGCAGGATACCTGCCCATCCTCCAAGGAAGCAGCCTCTGGGTCAGACCCTTCCCTTCAAGGCTGCCTTTTTAAGGGACTGGAGAGGGCTTTTTGAGGGCTTTTTTGGCCTCCGTCCTTGAAGTTCTTAGCCCTCTACAGGCCGCCTTCTTCCTCAGTCTGGCAGGATACCTGCCCTCCTCCAAGGAAGCAGCCTCTGGGTCGGACCCTTCCCTTTAAGGCTGCCTTTAAGGGACTGGAGAGCTTTGAGGGCTTTTTGGCCTCGTCCTTGAAGTTCTTGAGCCCTCTACAGGCCTGCTTCCTCAGCCTGGCAGGATACCTGCCTTCCTCCAAGGAAGCAGCCTCTGGGTCGGACCCTTCCCTTCAAGGCTGCCTTTAAGGGACTGGAGAGCTTTGAGGGCTTTTTGGCATCATCCTTGAAGTTCTTGAGCCCTCTACAGGCCTGCTTCCTCAGTCTGGCAGGATACCTGCCCTCCTCCAAGGAAGCAGCCTCTGGGTCGGACCCTTCCCTTCAAGGCTGCCTTTAAGGGACTGGAGAGCTTTGAGGGCTTTTTGGCCTCATCCTTGAAGTTCTTGAGCCCTCTCCAGGCCCGTTTTCTCAGCCTAGGAAGACCTGCCTTCCTCCAAGGAAGCAGCCTCTGGGTTGGACCCTTCCCTTCAAGGCTGCCCTTAAGGGACTGGCGAGCCTTGAGGGCTTTTGGGCCTCATCATTGAAGTTCTTGGTCCCTCTAAGGCCCTCTTCCCAAGCCTGGCAGAATACCTGCCTTCCTCCAAGGAAACAGCCTCTGGGTCGGGCTCTTCCCTTCAAGGCTGCCCTCAAGAGACTGGAGAGCCTTGAGGGCTTTTTGGTCTTGTCCTTGAAGTTCTTGAGCCCTCTCCAGGCCTACTTCCTCAGCCTAGCAGGATATAGACCGATAGCCCGGACCATTGAGATACAACGAACGAGATACCGACTGTAACCACTACCAGTATTTAGGAGTAGACTTGTAAACTGTGAAACTGACCATCTGCCGAAAATGTATGGGTGGCTTACTTAACAACACCACTAATTGCTCGTTAGATTTTGGGTCTAGATCCAATAAATGAGATACCAGCTGAAACTAATATATAATATATCTGCAGACTCTACTGATTATAGAATGACCAGTGACAGACATTTTGGAGGGTGGGTTCCCCCTGACAGACGCACTGAAAAGGGGGGTTTAATTGGATCTAGATCCAACTTAGGAGATACCGAGTAAAATTTACACTACAATAGCACTGCACATCCTAGAATACTGCGGTGGTAATGACAGACGTTTTAGTGGGTGGTTACCCCCTGACAGACGCCCCACAACGAGTGGGGAGGGGAAGGCAGGATCTCCACCCAACACTGGAGATACCAAGTAAAATCTGTACTACAATAGTTCTGCACATCCTAGGGTACTGTGGTGGTAATACCAGACATTTTAGTGGGTAGTTACCCCCTGAGAGACACCCCGCAATGAGTGGGGAGGGGGAGGGGGAGACAGGAACTGCATCCAACATTGGAGATACCAAGTAAAATTTGTACTACAATAGCACTTCATATCCTAGAATGCTGTGATGGTAATGACAGACATTTTAGTGGGTGGTTTCCCCCTGACAGACACACCCTAACAGGTGGGCAGGGGGAAGGGCAAGCCCTGATAATAAATGTCTAGATTAGTATAGTGGGCTACTATTGACCCGTATTATACATTATCGTGATATATTTAATAAATATTTTTATCCTTTCTATATCCTTTGTAATTATCTAACACAGTGTTTCCCAACCTTTGACACTTTGAGGAACCCCTGAGACATTTTCCTCATCCCAAGGAACCCCAATACACACACACACACACACAGCACACACACACACACACACACACACACATATATATATATATATCATATATATATATATATATATGTGTGTGTGTGTGTGTGTGTGTGTGTGTGTGTGTGTGTGTGTGTGTAAGCATTTGTATCAATTACCTTTAGTAAAACAGAGGGAAAAAATCTCGCACGATATGTTACGATAAAATAAATTATAAGACTACGATTTCTCATGCCATGTTTAACGAAAAATATATACTTATAAATAACAAATAATTAAATAAAAATCAATTCTTACGGAACACCTGGCGATCGTTCACGGAACCCGGTTGACGATGGCTGATCTAACACAAAAATAATTTATTTGTTTCATATAAATAACAATCATCTGTAGGCCCATAATAATTCAGTCATATTATTATTTTGTCAAGCAAGTAACTGACTTCAATTATAGTAGGGGAGCCCGGGGCTAGTTGGCTACAGGGGTAAGTTGGCATACTCAACATCAAGATGGAATAACATAAGGTGTGTTCACCGAGGGATCCGATCGCTAATTTCCCTCTCTCAGTGACGTCACTGGACCGCATCGACTGGGCGATGCACTTGTCACTCCGTCAGTTGCATTGTTGCAGTTCACGATTATGGGTGTGTATTCCATATTTGGGTGCACTAATAGTTCCAGACAGTATGGGATTTGTTTTCACAGGTTCCCTAAAGACCCCGAGGAGTCCAAAGTATGGATTAATGCATGTAAAAGAAGTGATAATATTAATTTTAAGGATGCCAGGATTTGTTCTGTCCATTTCCGGACAGAAGATTACGAAAGAAATCTTCAATATGAACTGCTACCACAACTTTACCAGAGAAGTTATCACAGATTAAAGAAAACGGCAGTTCTCTCTTTAAATTTACCTGTTTAGGACGTAAAGTCAGGTATGGTTTAACAATTTGTTTACAATCTCAGTGCAATTTTTAGTGATATATCTTTGGTTGATAAGTAGCCTGGACTAAATTCTTGAAATGAAGTACTAAATTAGATTAGGCCTAGCCTATGCAATGAATAAAGAAATGATCTGATTAAGGCTATCCAATTTTTTTTCTTTGATACTTTCATTTTATGAATGTAAAGTTGATCGAACAGGTGATTAGACCTATGCATAATGACGTACTTCTGAGTACGTCTTCCTGTGCAGACAATAATTAGGCATAGACCTTTTATTTCTTAAGAACCCCACTAAAGGATATCGTGGGGTCAGAGTATAGACTGAGTTCAAGTGTAGACAGGAATTTCTTGTTAGGTAAGAACAACATTTTAAGCAATCACGGTCATAATGTTGCTCCCAATGATGATAACATGCCATGTATGAGCAATACTAGTGTTATGGAACCAGGTAAGTCTTGGGTTTCCAAAACCTCTGAAGAAAGTGACTCCAGTCGTGTTGACTTAGACTCTGAATTATGTATCTCTGCTCATCTCTTGATGAGAATTCCTCAGGAAGGTCTACCTAATGAGCTGGAGGAAGAGGATTTTGTAGATCTTGGAGTAGAGTCTGAATATGGTATAGAAATTGAAGCCTTAAATTATCTGGGAGGTTTTATATCTCATAAGTACAGAAATAAATATCCTTCCTTAGGATTCCCAGAAATTGAAGGCCTAAATAACGACTGGATCTCCAAAATGAGGAGGAAAGTGCTGTTAGGCCCAGTCCTCAATTTGTCAGTAATTGAAAGGAAATGGAATAACTTTAAATCTTTTCATGGGGAACAGTTGAAACCAGGCGTTGATGGGATTACGAAATTAGTTAATATTTTCAGGGTGGGAATTAAATCAATGATGCTCCAGAGGAATAATGAAGTTGCTTTATTAGGTGCAAAATACATTTTAGGATGAACGATATTAAATGCTGAAACGGAAGTCAGAATTTCTTAAAAAAGGTGTAAAGAAAATGAAAAAAATTCTTCAGTACTTTTTGGTAAATAAAAGAACAATACGCTAGTTCAATAAGAGTCTGGAAAGTTTTTTTTTTCATAGTCACTCACCCTCGTTACTTTCGTTATTTGTATTCCAACAAGATTATATTCTGTATGGTAAGGTCTTAAATATCTTGATATAACTGTGTTTTAAGTGAGAGAGAGAGAGAGAGAGAGAGAATGTATTTTCCTGTATGGAAATTGTGAACACAAGCATAGCAACAAATTACTGTCAAAACATACGTAATCATTAAGTGCCCTGCCCAGTCGACGCGCACCTGTGACGTCACAGTGCGGGAACCGAGCGACGGACGATCTCACCTTATGTTATTCCATCTTGCTCAACATGACTTTAAAGTTTAACAATAGAATGACTCTAATACATATACTGTGTAATTGCCACGTGGTTCCTTAATTACCAGCAAAATTCTATAGAGATAGAACGTAGGAGCTCGAATTTATGAGACAATTTTTTATTTTGATGGTAGTAAGTAAATATTTTAATCTTTCTGTTATTTGCTATAACATCTATACATCCATAAAGATTAGTTTTCAATGATAGCATAGTTTTCCTTATGGTTTAAAGATTCTATAGCATTAAAATTATTAATTCAAGGCTTCTTGGTGTGGACTGGTAATCGTTTTTGTACCAAATGGTTCGGATGGGCAAGTTGGCTCAAAATAAATGGGGCAAGTTGGCACACGTTATTTGATAACAATAGTAAGCTTATTTATTTATATAATTTACGTTTTGTTTCTGGATTTTTGGAAGGATAATGAGATTAGTGTCCTATCATTTCCTCCACATTGTTCTCACAAATTGCAGCCCCTGGATTTTAGTGTTCATAGACATCTGTTAACAGGGCATGTGATTCGTGGATGACTGGTAATCCAGGATCAAGTATGCCCATCTGTGACATTCCTGGTAAAGTTTCCTCGGTTTTACCTCTAGCTGTCACTTATTCTGATGTTTTCAATTGGTCTAGGATTGATGGAATTTCAACTTTGAATTACAGAATATTTCAAGATTTTGATTTTACGGATGGTTATGTAACAGATTGAGAGATGTCCGAAAAGACACAAGGGCTTCAGATCAGTCATCAGCGTGATATAGAGTTTAAGAACTGCTCTTGTTGATCCAGAAGAAAGCTCAGCTGAAGAGAGCCTGTGTTTGGTAAGCCAGGAGAAGTGTGGGTCCAGTGCATGCAAGGGCATGTAACATGTGGGAGCATGAAGATTATGACGAGGATTTATTTCACACCTGCCACAATTACAACTAGATGATGATCTGAAGTAATACTAATGCCTTATATTTTGTATTTTGGAAATTTAGAGGGTATTTAGATGCAATGTAGTAATTTTCTTTTGATTATCTATGTGCCAACTTACCCCATAATGTGTGCCAACTTACCCCGTGGGGTAAGTTGAAAGCAAACAGCAATTATTTTGCTCTGTGATAAAGACGAATGTTAATATTTTTCAATGGTGGTAAGAATTTTGCAAAAAGTTTGTTTCATATTCGCAATAACCAAAATTGTAAAAAGCGTGCCAACTAGCCCCGGTCTCCCCTACTCGCTTTAGCTTTGTTTACGATATGAAAATTAATGTAGCGGTGGGTGGAAGACTTACACTATAAAGTAGCATATACGTTTTTATCATTATTAGAGCTATTGCTGTAAAATGTCTATGTACATAACATTTGTTAAATAAAGTTACGCACCCATTAAATAGATAGTAATACATATGTAATATATACGCTATAGTCAGGGTACAGATCATAATAATTGTGCTACAGCCTACTCGGTTTGTTTTTTAAACAATATCTCTACACACCAAGTTATTTCGAACATTTCCATTCTCTCAAGAAGATTATGAATAAATACAAGAGCAAACTAGACCAAAAAAATAAAATAAATAATCACCTTGCATTAATGTAAAGAAAACAAGAGAAATGAAAAATTAGTGCGATTGTCAATTTTTTCTATCGTTAATGTTTAATGAGTAGTGTTTAGCGAATTGTTAGGGCTTAGTGAGTATGCGTTTAGTGAATGTTTATGAGTAAGTGTTTGATGAATGTTTAGGGTTTAGTGACTGTTTAATGTGTCAGTATTCAGTGAATGTTACTGAAGTCTTTAGGGTTTAGTGAATGTTTTTTGTGAATGTTATTGAATGTTTATTGTGTAAGTATTCAGTGAATGTTTTGTCTTAAGGGTTTTAGTAAATGTTTTGTGAATGTTAAGTGAACGTTTAGTGAATGTCTTGTGAATGGTAGTGTTTAGTGAATATTTAGTGTGTAAGTATTCAGTGAGTGTTTAGGGTTTTAGTGAAAGTTTTGCGAATTTAAAGTGAGCGTTTAGTGAATGTCTTGTGAATGTTAGTGTTTAGCAAATGTTTAGTATGTAAGTATATATTAAGTTTTTTATGAGTGGATGTTCATTCACTGTTTAGTATTTAATAAGTATTTAGGGTTTGGTAAGCTAGTATTTAATGAGTGCTTGGGGTTTAGTGAATGTTTAGTGTTTAATTAATGTTTAGGATTAAGTGAGTGTTTAGTGAATGTTTACTGAGTGTTTGGGGTATAATGAATATTTAGTAAATTTAGTATTTCAAGTGTTTAGTGAGCATTTAGTGTATAGTGAGTGCCTAGTGAGTGTTGGGTATTCAGAGTGTTTTGTGTTATTGAGAGTGTGTGTGAGTGTATGTTAAGTGTGTGTGTGTGTGTGTGTGTGTGTGTGTGTGTATAGTGAATGTATGCAAGTGTGAGTGCTTACTGAGTAAGTGCATTGTGAGTGTTGGAGGTTAGTGATTGTACATTACTGTTTAGTTAGTGCTTCGCTACCATGTGCAAAGAAATTCCTGTATTTACACAGGAACCATTTATGATTGACACTGCTTAGATCCAAGAGCAGATGCTTAGGTCTGACCACAATGGTTAGAGTGCTTAGGTGTGTTTTCGTAAGGTAATTTTTCTCTGTGAAATTGGGTCGAATAATAATAATAATAATAATAATAATAATAATAACAACAATAATAATACCAGATATGTTCAAAGAACGATAGACGGAAATAACATCTCTCCCATATGTAGGAAGTGTAATACGAAAAATGAAACCATAAACCACATAGCAAGCGAATGTCTGGCACTTGCACAGAACCAGTACAAAAAGAGGCATGATTCAGTGGCAAAAGCCCTCCACTGGAGCCTGTGCAAGAAACATCAGCTACCTTGCAGTAATAAGTGGTACGAGCACCAACCTGAGGGAGCGATAGAAAACGATCAGGCAGAGATCCTCTGGGAATATGGTATCAGAAACGGAGGATAGGGTGATACGTGCAAATAGACCAGACGTGACGTTGATTTGACAAAATCAAGAAAGAAAGTATCACTCATTGATGTCGCAATACCATGGCGGGACACCAGAGTTGCAGAGAAAGAGAGGGAAAAAATGGATAAGTATCAAGATCTGAAAATAGAAATAAGAAGGATATGGGATATGCCAGTGGAAATCGTTCCCATAATCATAGTAGCGCTAGGCACGATCCTAAGATCTCTGAACTGAAAAGGAATCTAGAAAAACTAGAGGCTGAAGTAGCTCCAGGACTCATGCAGAAGAGTGTGATCCTAGAAAACGGCGCACATAGTAAGAAAAGTGATGGACTCCTAAGGAGGCAGGATGCAACCCGGACCCCACACTATAAATACCACCCAGTAATCGATTGGAGGACTGTGATAGAGCAAAAAAAAAATATATAAAAAAAGATTTAAAAAGTAATAGTAATAAAATATAGTACTAAGAGCTGGACCGAGACCTTTCAATATGGCCTTCCGAAGTCACTCTCGGCAGGGAGATCGCTACTCCAGTTGATAGACGCCCTATGCCTTGGCACACAGCTGACATATTTGCACATTCTTGGTTGTCAAATTTTTAGGACTGTTGGAGGCGCATTATAAATCATATTAACAATGGTAAATGCATTGAACAGAACGTGAGAATATAATATGATGTTTAGTGACCCTGTCTACTGGATATAATGAACAACAAATAAAGAAAAAATAGTACACTAGGGAGAAAATTAACCGAATAATGGTCGTCAAAGCCAGCATCGATAGAATGTATTGAAACATTACATAGGCTGCCTGTGGTGCGTGCCGGCGAGAAGTTAAGAGACAAACGCACTCGGCTGGCTTTAAACATCAAACTGTGTATCATTTTTATTTAAGTTTAGATTTTCTTCCGTGAATATATATAGTACCTGATACTTGGTGATAGTGTACAGATCAATTTGAGTGAGGCAGCCGAAAATAAGTGGTACTATTAGAAAATGACATATATTATAAGCCAACTTAATTTGGGAGTCAGGAGCTCCAAGTTGTATGATCGTCAACTTCGGGAGGGGGAATAAAATAGGGGAAAATGTTTTAATCTTTATAGTTAGCTTATCCTGAACAATTCATTCACATTACCGTTTCCAGTAATTATTTGTGTTGTGATACATCATCTCTTTATGAATGTGCAGGTGTTAAAACGGCTCTTTATGATGGGACTTTGGTCTTAATATCAATCGAATTCCCATATCCGATAAAAATTTCATTTCATCCACACGAACCAACAGCAACTAAAGAACAATTCATTATGGTAAGACACGTTGGGCTACGAACCTCGACATGGCTGTAGTGTCCTAAACTATAGGCAAGAAAAGAAAAATGACCAAAGACGCTATTAAAGTGAGAATACTTATCTTACATTCTTTTTTTAGAGGAACTGAAGAGTGGCCACCATATGACTGGTTTAATTATTCAAAAATGGCTCAGCACACATACTTGTAGCTGTTGCCAATTGTGACCCCCTCCCATTCAGATAAAATACTTTGTGTGTAGTAATAACTCCAAACCAAAGGATAGTGCTAATAATATTATATAGATATTATATATATATATATATATATATATATATATTGTGTGTGTGTGTGTGTGTGTGTGTGTGTGTGAAAACTTATAGAAAGTAGACCAAGCCTAGGAAGTCTCACACACAGTATTTATATAGATGTGATGGAATTAATGAAGTGAAATATTACATACTTCAATAGGAATTTTAAAAAATAACTCCGGCAGTAATTCTTATCCTGAAACATCACAATATTTCTTAAATTTTTTGCCTTTTACATTTTATCAGGCTCACGATTTTCAGATACTTACCATATTTTTTATATTAATATTGCCTATGATAGATTTTGAAATATTTCAAGGTATCCCACCTCTCCCTTCCAATCGTAGGTTATGTCTGTGAAAGGGTAACCACCCACTAAAATGTCTGGCATTACAATCACAGCATTCTAAGATATGAAGTGCTGTTGTGGTACAAATTTTACTTTATATCTCCAATGTTGGATGCAGATCCTGTCTCCCCCTCCCTCTCCCCCTCCCCTACTCTTTGTTGTGTCTGCCAGAGGGTAACCACCCTCAAAATGTCTGTCATTAGCACCACAGTACTCTAGGATGTGCAGTGCTATTGTAGTACAAATTATACTAGGTATCTCCAATGTTGGATGCAGATCCTGGCTCCCCCTCCCCCTCCCAAGTCGTTGTGGGGTGTCTGTCAAGGGGAAACCACCCACTAAAATATCTGTCATTACCACCGCAGTACTCTGAGATGTGCAGTGCTATTGTAGTACAAATTTTACTTGGTATCTCCAATGTTGGATGCAGTTCCTGGCTCCCCCTCCCCCTCTCCCCACTCGTTGTGGGGTGCCTGTCAGGGGGTAACTACCCACTAAAATATCTGTCATTACCACTGTAGTACTCTAGGAAGTGCAGTGCTATTGTAGTACAAATTTTACTTGGTAATATGAAGTTGGATGAAGATCCTGTCTCTCCCCTTCCCCTTCCTCCTCCACTCATGCGGGGCGTCTCTCAGGGGTAACTACACATAAAATGTCTGGTATTACCACCACAGTACTCTATGATGTGCAGAACTATTGTAATACAGATTTTACTTGGTATCTCCAGTGTTGGGTGGAGATCCTGCCTTCACCTCCCCACTCGTTGTGGGGCGTCTGTCAGGGGGTAACCACCCACTAAAACGTCTGTCATTACCACCGCAGTATTCTAGGATGTGCAGTGCTATTGTAGTGTAAATTTTACTCGGTATCTCCTAAGTTGGATCTAGATCCAATTAAACCCCCCTTTTCAGTGCGTCTGTCAGGGGGAACCCACCCTCCAAAATGTCTGTCACTGGTCATTCTATAATCAGTAGAGTCTGCAGATATATTATATATTAGTTTCATCTGGTATCTCATATATTGGATCTAGACCCAAAATCTAACGAGCAATTAGTGGTACTTGTTAAGTAAGCCACCCATATATTTTCGGCAGACGGTCAGTTTCACAGTTTACAAGTCTACTCCTAAATACCGGTAGGGGTTACAGTCGGTATCTCGTTCGTTGTATCTCAACGGTCCGGGCTGCCGCTCTAATACCTGTCTTCCTCCGAGGAAGCAGCCTCTGGGTCGGACCCTTCCCTTCAAGGCTGCCCTCAAGGGACTGGAGAGCCTTGAGGGCTTTTTGGCCTCGTCCTTGAAGTTCTTTGTTTTAGATCATTTTACCCTCACGTTAACCATTACTTAGAGCTCTTTTTCTGACACCTACTATGAAATTCAGGGCCTCTTTAACACGGCTTTTTTTTATTTTGCTTCTTATCAAAGCATCGGATGTAGCTGAAAGTTGACATATGTATATTTTACAACTACACACAAATTTTGTCAACATTATCAATAATCTAAAGTCGATAGTTTTAATTTTTAATGAGTAAAAATGATCTAGCCGACGCCATGGCCAATGATTGCGAGCCAAGAGTCGAAAAACATTCATTACGTAAGCAAGGTAAACATCGTTTTCGAAATGTTGCCCCACCCATCCACCAGACAGAAACCCATTCACCTTATTCCATCGGCTCTGAAACCCATAGTTGTCAAGAATGGCTAACAGGATTTGGAATTGTCCCCGTTGTTGCAAAACTGCATTTGTCTTACGACTTGCAACTTTATACAGTCAAGAGAAAGCCCGTGGCCATACTTACTATAACCTGAATAGGTAATTATTCAGTTTCTAGTTTAAATCCAATGTTTATGGTTGATTTGTATTTAGCGTAACGTGATTATAATACTTATAATGTCATTCAGGATTTTGAACATTTCCATTAACTATTCACTATGCCATCAAGAGAGAGAGAGAAAGAGAGAGATTGTAAGTAAACAGTCTTTATATAACTATTTTTGTTAAAATAAGATTTTTATCCAAAGTAAATACAAGCTTATATGTGCTAAAATCTCCAGCAAACCAACGGATCATCCGATATAATATTTTTTCTTCTTCTTTAGTCTGTACGACCATGTTGGATATAAAGACTTTATGAATGGCGGAACGATAAATAGATGTGGGTGGGGTATTTGTGCTAGCGTAGTAATACTATTGTAGCAGTAGTGCCGCAAAATTAGTAATAGCAACAATATACATGAATTAAACGTTTAGGCCAACTGCTGGGATCCTTGAGGATCATTTAGCACGTCTTACAACTACTCGACAAATGAGTTTTTATAGCCAGAACTTAAATTTTCTAATACAACAATGTCCATGATAGCCTTCATTGTTATCCTGAATTATAACGAGGCCAAAGTGGGTGGAGTCTCATGAAGTCATCATTCTGACGATAATTATTGGTGAAGGTTTAAAGCCAAAATAGGGTACCGTCTATTTTTTTTTTTTTTTTTTTTTTTTTTTTTTTTTAGTAAATAGGTAGATAGCCGATAAATAAAAATTGCTTGACATTGGATACAGCAGTTATCAAATCAAGCTTGTCTACTATGTCTTTGAAAATTACTAACTATTCCCCACATCTTGTCAA
>NC_087207.1:69623863-69628863 GCF_015104395.2 Macrobrachium nipponense
GGATATTTGGAATAGAAATCTTTGGTGTTTTCATAATAAAAAAAAAATCGATTCGCCATAACCAACTCTGTAATGACGGATAGATTATTAAGTCGAAAAGAGACATCAAAGGCTGCGATAAAAAAAAAATGGAAATGGCGAAGTGTGAATTATTTTTAACTAGACACAGAGGCATTCAATAAAATCAGTAATAATATTGCTGAAAGCGCAGTGTAGCCTTGGTGAATAAAATAATTAATTAAATATATATAATATATATATATATATATCATGTATATATATATATGCAATATATATTTATATATATATATTATATATATATACATATATTTATATCTTTAATAATTCATTTATTTATTCAATCAAGTTTCAATACGACATTACCGGGGAGAATTTCAAGAGCACTGTGTCCCCTTGCAATATATATATATATATATATATATATATATATATATATATATATATTATATATATATATATATATATATATATATAATATATATATATATATATATATATATATATATATGTATATATATAGGATATATATATATATATATATATATATATATATATAAATATATATATGTATATATATATATAATGCAGGGGGCACGCTTCTCTTGGACAACTCATCGGTAATGTTGTATTGAAACTTTTGTAGTGATTCGGGAAATGTCACTAAAAAAAAAAAACTAGACAAAGACGACGATCTTCCCCAGTGTCTACGTGACTGAGTGCACAGAGTACCACAAATTTGTGGGAATTGAAGGTAACCCAGTATCTGCTAGATAGTAATGCAAAGATTAACTCATTGCACATTTTTGCAGTCTTCATCATTTCAAGCTTTCTGAACAAGAACGAGTTTTCCGTTTTTTTTTTTTCTCTCTTTTTTCACTTATCTGTGATCCCAATTCTCTGATCTAACTTTTCACGAATACTTACATTTTAGATTTCCGAAAAGGAAACTATTTTGCCGGCTTCGCCTGTCCGTCCGCAAATTTTTCTGTCCGCTGTTTTTCCTTCCCCCTCAGATCCTAAAAAACTACTGCGGCTAGAGGGCTGCAAATTGGCATGTTGATCATCCATCCTTCAATCATCATACATATCAGATTACAGCCTTCTAGCCTCAGTATATTTTATTCTATTTATGATTAAAGTTAGCCATAATCGTGCATCTGGCAACGATATAGGCCAGGCCATCACAGGGCCGTGGTTTAAGTTTCATGGGCAGTGGCTCATACAGGATTATACCAAGACCACCGAAAGATAGATCTACTTTTGGTAGCTTTGATTATACGATGTACTGAAAACTCGATTGCGCCGAGGAAACTTGGGCACATTTTTTACTTGTTTAATGACTAAGTTGATTATATCTTAATTTAACCAGACCACTGAGCTGATCAACAGGTCTCCTAGGGCTGGGCCGGTGGATTACATATTTTTTAAGTGGCTAGGAACCAATTGGTTACCTAGCAACGGGGCCTACAGCTTATTTTGGGACCGGAACCATATTATATCGAGAAATGAATTTCTAATCGCCAGAAATAAATTCCTCTGATTCCGCGTTGGCAGAGCGGCGATCGAACTTGGGACTACCGAATCAGTAGGCGAGCACTCAACCCACTCGTCCACCAGTTTAATTACTGCACTGCTAAACCTATTTACTCTTCCTACTCCACACATACTGCAGAAACACTCATCCATAACAATAGTCTAAACCTTTTAGCTTTCTTTTTATTCATCGTACAGATATCAGTAACTCTATTAAGGTCTGTTTTCTCAACAATCAGTTCACACATACCAACTTTTGCGTCCATAAGCACACTCAGCCTCCCTCCAAAGGCTTCAGTTAAAGACCCTCTCTGCCTTTTCCGTCGTTCTCACACCCCCCCCCCCCCCCCCACCCCCCCCCCCCCCCCCCCCCCCCCCCCCCCCCCCCCCCCCCCCCCCCCCCCCCCCCCCCCAATCATACCATTACCCGTTACATTAACGCCTAAAACCTTACATTTATCATCCGCTTCCATTCTTACGCTTTTCATATCGACATTCATTGCCCTGTTCCCCTGACTCCCAGTAACCTTTTATCACCTCACTCTCGCTTTATACTCACTTTTCAGATCTTTTCGTTGGTTTTCTTCCGATTTTCTTGTCCCTCATCTTTGCATTTTCATCGCCTGTTCTTGCCTACTCGTCGCAGTGTTCTGGTGAAATATTATAAACTGACATAAAGAGATGACGCATTAGACATCAGACCAGCACCCTCGTATGTGTCCTTTTCACATTACTATAGCTGGTTCATTTAAAGTAGATTCTTGGGTGAGATCTATGGCTGCGAGACATTTGTTTGGCGGCCGATGATTGGCTAAGTGCTGCCTACCTCCCGGTACCAGCCAATCAGCGGCCGCCAAACAAACGTCTAGTAAGCATAGGGTTCATCCAAGAATCTACCTTAAGTGAACCAGCTATAGTAGGTTTCATTTTCGTCACAAAGATTGTAAATTCTCTCACCAGATCGCATCTTGTATCAGTTCAATTTCTAGCTTTTTTTGTAGTTCTGTGTATGCTGTATACTCACCACCCACCACGCACACATACATATACACTTAGCTTTTTTTCCTTCAACTCAAATTCATTACGCTGTTATTTCTTCACAAACAACTCAATATCACTTTCTCTTTCATATATCGCTGCTCTTCCATTGTTAAGCCTTTCTTCCCCCAAACCCAAAATCCTACCATACACTATTCCCGGTATGACTAAGTAATTATATGCCCATACAATTTCTTCCGCTCTCCTCTCATCTTAAATCCCAGCTACCTTCCGACATTTTTATGCCCAGTTGAAAAGGTCTGGCGCGAACCGAGGAACGCTAGGAAAAATGACGCTCGTATTCTGGTTCGAAATGGAACTGATTATTCCGTTACATATAAATCACTTCGTTGGCGATTACACACCCGCTCGTAATTCCCTACATTAGAATGAAAAAGTGAACACGTATGAATTATGACTTTAAACAAAATTTCATTCTCTAATCTACATTGGGCTTCGCTTCGGCTTTATAAAGCAAATTAATATAGCAGGAATAGCTTCCAACTATTGAAGAAAAATGAAAAAAAGATAAAGGAATATATGAATAAATATACAGAATAGTGGAGAAAAAAAGAGACGGGGAATACTTTGAAATAAAGCAGATGAAATACTGACAACAACAAATGAAGAATAAGGACTTTAGAGGTTGAAGAATCTGCTACTTAGATAAATAGATGGAGATAGATAAATAGATGCCTAAAATGAGGCTGGATGGAGTACTGTCGAACTGAGGGTAAAAGAGATAAAGAGGCCTTACCATATCACAGCATAAGATAAGAGAGAGAGAGAGAGAGAGAAGAGAGAGAGAGTTGTGAAGGAGTTATAATACTTATTATTACAGAGAGAGAGAGAGAGAGAGAGAGAGAGAGAGAGTGAGAGAGGAAATAGACTATTTACCCTTACAGACAGACAGACAGACAGACAGACAACGATTTATTAACGAGAAGATTAGAAACAGACAGATAGAAATAGACCAATTAATCCGTTACACAAATAAAAAGAGAGGAGAGACAAATAAAAACAGGTTTTTAATCACGCTTTTATTTAAATGCGCTAAAATGTAAAAAAAAAACAATTTTCATGAGACACCAGGATTTTCTTACAGCTAATATGTCTACAGAAAATAAAAGCGTGAGTTGATCATGTCTACAAAAATAAAATTTCCTTCCGTGTTCGGCGCCCACGTTTCGATTTTTGTAGACTTGATTAATTGTAAGATATATTTTCCACTTTGATGTCATTTAAATAAAAGCGTGTTTAAAAAAAAACTTTAGTTATTTCATACTTTTTAGTTTTGACGGAAATTGTAACTGGTATATGATGTTAATTTTAACAAATTGAACGTGATATCCTGTCGAGCCAAAGAAAGTTTGAAAAATCCGTAGACTTATTAACTTATTATTCTACCGAGTCGGAGACGGTATGAAAAATCCAAAGGTTTTTATAGAAATGCTGAGATACTGGGAGAAAGGTCATTAGAGGTCGCTGCTGACATACTGTTCATGTAAGGTTGTATTGTCACCGGGATTGAATAAAAGTTAAGTATATCTTAGTTTAACCAGACCGCTGAACAGATTAACAGCTCTCCTAGGGCTGGCCCGAAGGATTAAATATTTTTACGTAACTAGGAAACAATTGGATACCTATCAACGGGACCTACAGCTTATTGTGGGATCCGAACCACATTATATCGAGAAATAAACTTCTATCAACAGAAATAAATTCCTCTGGTTCCGCGTTGGCCGAGTCGAGAATCGAACTCCGGACCACCGGATTGGTAGCCGAGCGCGAAATCGACTCGTCCAACGTGGAACTCCGGGATTGAGTAAACATGCAAAATGTCAAGCCATATCGGACGAAGTTTTCACCCAGACAGAGAGACAGACAAAACAGCACACAGACACAGAAGTCGAGTAAGATAATAGAAGGTTAAAATAAGACTCATCAGCCTCGAGGAATCCGAAATATTTTTTATGGATGTGACGTTCCAGGAACAACTTACAACAAGGCACCAGTGATCGATAGCTCCCTCTCTAATAAGATAAAAAAAAAATACCCCCCTTTTTTCAAAGAGGATACTTCATATCACTCACTAACTGAAAAGATAAAAAATATCCTTTTTTTTCAAAAGGGGATATTTCATATCACTCACTCCCAGGTAAATATTAGATGCTTGTATATTTTTAACGGATATTTGCTATAGTAGATTCACACCAACCGTGCACCTGGTGTCTAGGCAAGTCCCTTACGACGCTCCTGATTGGCTGTTGATAAGCCAATCACAGGGATGAAAACTCTCCTCAGTCTCTCGAGAGAGTTCACACAGGCAGGATGTATGTTCCACCTCTCTTAAGGGATGACGTTTGAAAGACGTATCCCTCAGGAGCGGTGGACATACATCCTGCCTA
>NC_087207.1:69631363-69653863 GCF_015104395.2 Macrobrachium nipponense
TTATAGAAGGGAGATATTTTGCCATTAATAGTATGTATAACTTCAGGTAGAAACAGTCGTTATAAAGGTAAATTTATAGTCAAATTTTATGAAGGGACAAAATTCGATGAAAAAAATTTGAAAAAGAGCTAAATTTTTAAAATTCCAAAATTGACGGGTCAAAATTTCCAACTTTTTTTATGTTTCAAATTATCATAACATAAAAATACATTCCTTGCCAATGCACATTAAAGCAGGGTAATTTTGATAGATTCGCCATCTTGCTGGATTGTCAAGATTTGTGAAGTACAAACTGTTGAAAGGATATTCTTGTCCAAGTTTGAGGATAATGAAGGAAACTCGTTAATCGTAAAACTTGTTAATCGTTATACCACTCTCCTTTCCTCCGTTTCTTGATGATGAAAAAGCACAGGAATGAAAATACGAACCTCAAAAGCGAAAATGTTCTTGTCTCCTTCATCTGTATCATTCAAATTAGGCTTCGTGATTGAGATTCCTTGAACGATATCATTCTTTTCCCCCAGAGAGGCCGAGAATGGCGTCGTTAATGCTGCACATTTGTCTCTGCTATCAGCGTAATGTGTTAGACTAAGAACAATCAGAGCTAATAACATTGCATGTCGCAAGATGGTCTGTGAAATCATAATTCCTGTCATGTCGACAGAATGTTGGATATCCGCGGTTTAACAGTCAAAGGCGTATTTTTTTTTTTTTTTTTTTTTTTTTCTCTCTCTCTCTATATTTAGGGAAGTGTGTCCAAGATCTTCTTCCTCACCTCTGATGGCAAAACCTTCTGTTTGATCAGAGTTGTTTTACCAGAATTATCTTACTACTTTTGTTTGTAAAACCTGTTTGATTGGAGGTATTCCACTAAAATTAACTTGCCACTTTTTATGGTAAAATCTCATGTTTGATTTTATAGGTATTTCACCAAAATCATCTTACTACCTTTGATGGTAAAATCTCCTGTTTGATTTTAGAGGTATTTCACCAAAAAAATCTCACGTTTGATTAGAGTTTCTTTATCAAAATGATTTTAATACCTTTGATGGTAAAACCTGTTTTATTAGAGGTATTTCACGAAAATCATCTTACTACTTTATGATAAAATCTCATGTTTGATTAGAGTTGCTCTGCCAAAATAATCTTAGTATCTTTGATGGCAAAACCTGTTTTATTAGAGGTATATTTCACCAAAGTTATCTTACTACTTTTGATGGTTAAAAACCTTATTTTTATTAGAGCTACTTTACTAAAATGATCTTAGTACCTTTGATGGCAAAACCTCATTAAGAAGCATCAGTTCGCAGACCGAGATCCAAATCAAATCTTGAAGACTGACTCAAACCCTGAGGAGAAACTCTCATCAAAACTTCGCTGATTCCTTTCGGGAATCACATCTCTTCAGAAATGGTATCGACCGGGAAAAGTTCCCCGAAGTCTGAATGACGATATATTTAATATTTAACATTCAACAAAAGGGGTGTAGAGGGGATGAATAAGAGAGCTGGTTAATGCGGAATTAGCGAGTGGGAATGAAAGTAGAGACGTGGAGACGTAAAAAGGAAAAGTATATCTTAAAATTTAATCGCATGAAGCCATGCTCCATCCTCTCGTGTAACCAAAATGTTATCATATGTATTTTGTAAGCGAAGCGTTAAATGTTACTTTTTCCATTATTTTCTTTACAATTAAGGCCTTCAACTTGGAATACCAGGGATGTGATGGACTCCTATCTGGGACTTTGATATTACTTGTGAAATTCTCACAATTAATATCGACATATGCACTATCTCTCCTCTTTCTTGATAATGTGTTTAAATCTCTGGAAATAAATTTATCTTCTCCGAGTACTACTTATTCTGGCCCTCTGCCAATACCCCAGCTTTTCATATAATGATTTTGGCATCTGTGTCCAACTATTACTTCTCCGAGTGCGGGGTCTACTCCTCATTAACTAAGAAGATAAAGTATTTGCGCCTCTCGAAATACACATCTCTGCATTTGCTGCTCAAGTATCATGAAAACACCAGGCTCCCTTTCCATCAAAGTGCGCGTGAATGAAGTTATATACGCTCGAGGAAGAAGGTATTATATCTGAGAGTTACTGATACGACTGAAACAAATTATAAATTAAAGTGTCATTTGTACTGTGGCGTGATCGGTATGGTCTTAGCCTGCCACCTCGGAGGCCGCGAGTTCGATTTTCGGGCATTCCATGGAGGGGTGAGAGATGTGTATTTCTGGTGATAGAACTTCACTCTCGACGTGGTTCGGAAGTCACGTAAAGCCGTTGGTCCCGTTGCTGAATAACCACTGGTTCCATACAATGTAAAAACACCATACAAACAAACAAACAAACAGACTGCAAGTTGCCTAATCATGAAAACAGGTTCGAGGAAGGAACTTAATTTTACAAGCTTACAGGAATCTTTCATAATAAATCTAACGCCACATAATTCTATCCATCAAATTTCGCTTTTATAAGCTTTCTATCAAAGCTTTGTACTTTAATGAGTTCTTGCTTTTAAACGTTCACTATAATATATAGTGATGTATGATAATAAAAATAATAACTTACGCAAAAGCAGTATGAACGGAAAATATTGCAAATAAGGTCTAACAAGCAATTTTGCGTTGTTAGATTAATGCAAGAAGACGAAAGTAGAGCTGAAAAAAAAACCTTCATTGCATTTCGTATCAAGACAGAAATTTCCAAAAGCTGATTTCGCCTTGATCGTCGCCGATTCCTAAACTCAGGGAAAAGGACAAGGAAAAATTACAGAGAGAAAAACAGAATAAGAAAAACAAATCAGGCTCGAGATACCAAAAGGTAAGAGAAGAGAGAGAGAGAGAGAGGAGAGAGAGAGAGAGAGAGAGAGAGAGAGAGAGAGAGAGAGAGAAGAAACGAGCTGAAAATAGTATCGAAACGCTCAACTTTTTCAAGTGAAGAAAGAAACGTTGTCTCTTTTGAAAATAGAAGAAGAAGAAGAAGAAGAAGAGAAAATCAAGCTAGGTGCTTTACTGAACGACATAAAGATCTCGGATATAAAGACCAAGAAGGTAAAGATCCAACATCAGTGTGAGATCAGGAATGCTAATGAGAAGGACTCACGGACGGGGGTGGGGGCTGTGGGGGGGGCGGGGCGGGGTGGGGGGGCGAGGGATTGTATTATGGGCGGTGTTGATGGGAGGAAGGGGGTGAGGGGGAAGGGAGGGACTCTTGTACTGGATCCTGAAAACTCACTTTGTCAACGAGTGGAAGGAGAAAAAGGAATCTTTCTACAGACGAGGAAACAGGCGCGTTCAAGAAGAGGAAAGGTTGGACAGGTAACCGTAGGCGTTACTCAAGCTTCTTTGCAGCGTGCCCTCGGCCCCTAGCTGCAACCCCCTTTCGTTCCTTTTACTGTATCTCCTTTCATATTCTCTTTCTGCCATTTTACTTTCCACCCTCTCGTAACAATTGATTCGTAGTGCAACTCCTTTGAGGTTTTCCTCCTGTTACTCCTTTCAGACCTTATATTGTCAATTTCCGTTTTAGCGCTGAATGACCTCATGGGTCCCAGTCCTTGGCCTTTGGCCTAAATATTATATTCAATTCAACTAAACCGAGTTACCATAAAAAAGCACCAATGAATTGTATTTTGGAAACAATCCCTCGGATGTGGCTTTGAATGACTTTATTTCTTCTTCGTAAGTGGAATGCGGAAGCGAAATGTAGTGTTTGTACGTAGGAAACGAAATATAGGTAAACAGCAAAAGAAAAATGCAAGTGAAATCCCTGAGGTTTGTGTAAGGAATCGCGTAGGATTCGCATATTTGAGAGTAAAAAAAAAATCGATTAGTTCACTTATGGACATAAATTACCAAATTTTATTTGAATTCATTCTTGCAGGAAAACGAAACGTCCTTCTTGCCCTAAAGGAATAATGGAACGAACTGAATTTGATAAGAAAAATTGTTTTAATAAAACTTAAAAATAGAGAATGCATAAGGAAGCATTCCTCCTTTCAAAGATTGCAATGAAAGAATAATATATGATTGTATAGATATTTAATGTTATCTGTATTTTAATTACGTTACGTACAGTTTACGAACATTAATGTATATTTGCTTTAATATTATTTCGTAGAAGAATGATATTTATGTTTCCATTTATCTTTTCCCATTGCACATATTGTAAGACCACTATTTCATTATGCATCGTGGCAACAATGTAATTAGATGTGTCAACACCGATTTTTTTCCCGCCGTGTGCATAGTCAGTCACTATCCAGTGGTCATTGCAGTGACATGCGCGGAGGACCTGCTTCCCGCTGCTGTCGCCTTGATGTCTGTTTATCTTCATTACAAGATTTTAAAGAATCTACGGATTTAATTTGTCACCCCTTCATTCCATTTCTTGCATGGATGTATGTGGCAGCCTCCCACACAATGATAAAGACTCTTGGAAAAGATAATAAGGATTCCGAGACAGAGGCAACGCTATCCTGAAGGATATATAAAGAGGATATAAAGGAAGGACCAGGATATAAAGATACGACGACAGTGTAGAAATAAGGATGCTGATGAGACAAGCCGAGGTGGTTGGGGGTCGGGGTGGAAGGGGGAGAGGATCGGGGTTTGGGAGTGAGAGGGGCAGAGGGGAGCAAGAGGAGGATATATATATATTATATATATATATATATATATATATATATATATATATATATATATATATATGTATACATACATATATATGTATATATAGTGATTGCATATAGATAGATTGATAGGTGTGTGTGTGCGTGGGTTGAAATTAATATTACTTTCAAATGATGGAACAAAATCATATGCATTCGAATACTGAAATACAGCAGAGTTCGTCGAAACGAGAAAGGGATATTACCCAACCACTGAAGGACAAGATAAGCATTAACAGATGAGACTATCTTCATGTTTCGTTAATCAAAAGTCTATGAAAATGTGTAAATAACAAAAAATATGATGCTTGCAAAGAAGTAAAAAAAAAATAATTCCATGAAAACCAAATCAAAAAGACCTGAAGTTGTTCAAGAGAATTCATGATGATTTGAAGGTTATTTCTACATCCAAATTAGTAAATGCTAAAGAAAGTAAGCTTTAGTTAATCATATATTTAAAAAATATTCTTATATCACAGAAAATTATATTGTCATATTCAAGAAAATACTTTATATTTATCTGAAAAAAATGCAAGCAGTGGATCGAAAGTAAAATTGAATATTTCTTAATAACATGAATATTAAAAAAAACCCAAAACTGGAAATGCAGATGGGAATGACTTCTAGTTAGTTAAAAGCAATGCAGGTGCAATGCAGGTGCGATCAAGAGTGAAATGATATTATTACAGAAACGTTTAACAATATGAGATCTGAATATCCTCCACCATAGCCGGAATCACAGAAAATAGTAAAAGCTGGCCATTAATTATATCAAGGGGAATTCCGATGGGCAGTTAGGCTTTAAGCGAAAGCAGAATATGGAACACAGTCGAATATAATTCACAAATTTAATGGGGAATTTTATTGACCTACTTCTGCTTAAAAGCGCGAGGGTTAACGACCTGGGAGGGAAGAGTCTAGATATGTGTAATGATATGACATTATTAATAATTTAACTGTAAATATGACTAAACATGACTGTACAACATCATAATCTTTGTTTTACAAAGTTGAAAGAATATTGATGACAAAGTATGGCGTTTGGCTTTTTTTTCTTTTTTTTTTTTTAGTCAAAGAACTCTGCTATTTGACCATGTTACCTTTGCTCCCATAGTTATTAAGTGTAACTAAGTCTCATTTCATATCTTCTGGTGGCGAGTTTTAATTGTGAAGGGTTTGGCCACAGAAGTATGAGTGAATATAATTACTTTATTTGCTCATATATTTGCTTTTCGTTTCATTTGTCAACAATATTTATTTTTTTCATGTGTTTGATGAAATTTTATTTCATAAGACTCCTTTTACTTATAAGTTCAATGGTGAAATATCAGCGATTATAATTTTGTATTGGATTATTAACCAATATTCTCAGTTTATTTCTTTTTCAAGTATATTTATTTGTTTGAATGTATTGTTTTAATTTTAATTCCTAGGAATTGCTTTCCTCTGTTGTATGTAATATGCTTAGTTTTCGTTCAGTTATAATTAGTAGTTATTTCTTATCCAGGTATTCAGAAACAAGTGCTTAGCATCTGAGCCGCTTCTTATAAAAATAATGACAAGAAAACTGGTTCTTGGGAAATACTCAGTCATAATGAGATATTTTGGGTACACTGATTAAGAAGAAAAAACTCACAAGAATTTCCTCGAAAGAAATTTCGTCAATTTTATTTAGGACATCGCTTAAACTTCAATGTATATCATTATCAGCTGACCAACTCTGCACTGCCCGGGAGAACCCTGAATGACAGTCTATGAGTAGGGGGAAGGAAAAGAGAAAGGGAAGGGGAGAGGGAATGAGGAAGGGGAAAGGAAGGAAAAGGGGAGGGGTTTGTGTTGACAGAACGACTGACAGTTCTTCTCCTTCCATATGAACATTCACCTGAACAGTCATGGGTGAACTGACAGGTATTACTGTTTTGGCTGTCCCTTTTATTCATGTATTGCTATTCTGTCTGTTCCTTTTATCCAGGTATTACTGTAGTAACTGTCCAATCTATTCAGGTATTACTGTGGGGGCTGTAACTTTTATCCAGGTATTACTGTGGTGACTATCACTTTTATCCAGGTATTATTTTAGTGACTGTCCCTTTTATCCAGGTATTACTGCGGTGCCTGTCACTTTTATTCAGGTATTATTATGGCGAATGTCCCTTTTATCCAGGTATTACTGTGGTGGCTGTCAATTTTATGCAGGTACTATTGTGGTGACTGTCCCTTTTATCCAGGTATTACTGCGGTGACTGTCCCTTTGACATTACTATGATGACTAGCCCTTTTACCCAGCTATTGTTGTAGTGACTATTTCCTTTATCTAGATGTTCCTATGCCGTCCGTCTCGTTTATGCAGGCATTACTGTGGTGAATGAAAAGCATTTTCAATTATATATTTTTATTGTATAAAGTACTTAAAATGAGGTATGATAAACCCATAGAGTTTATTACCCCAATACGTTACAAAGGAAAGGGGAGAAGGGGGGTATGGGGGAAGGGCAAGGGAGCCGGGGTACGGGTTTGAAACCTACCCTCTTATCTAAGTTGGGTCAAATAATGGCCATATCCCAAATTTCGTCTAGATCAGTCAAGCAGCTCAGATTTCAATTGCGTACAAACATAAAAACATTCACTTTTATACCCAAAGAAAATGTATCCATTATAGAAATAAAAGTTAACACGTCAGAAAAACGATCATACGTAAGAAAATAAGGTAAGGAAAATGTAACAAGAAAAGAAAATGAACCGCAAAACGCGAGTGGAATCACAGGAGACCCGACAAATACTCAAGTTAAAGTCTAAGAAACTGAACGTTAAGGCCAAGAATATATTGAACGAGTTAAAAGAAGGGGCTCAGAAGTCAGAAAATAATATTAGAATATAAGAGAAGATCAATGAGACTAAAAATGGAGGAGAGAAAACGACTCCCTCAAATTGGCACAGACAATAATATTTACACAAGTGTTCAGTAAACTTGCAAGAAGCAGAAAGCAACGTACAGAAAAAGAAAAGCGGAGGACAGAGTAAGAGATAAGCAAACAGGCACAAAATAAAGCAACGCAATAGGGAAGAAAAAGGGTGGAAATATATTTGTTAAGCAAACATGCAAAAAAAAAACATAGACTAAATAAAACACAGCTTGAGTAAACGACGCACAAAAAGGAGGAAAAGATGAAGAGTTTCAAGTCCAGAACTAACAAGAAAGAAACATAAAAGGGGATGACAAAAGAAGAATGAGAACATTTTATACACTGAGGCTACAAAGAATGAAATGAACTTGGTTACAATCTCTGACGAGCAGAATTCCTTCCAGTCTCCCGAGATTTTATTACGACGGAGATTTTATTTATTTATTTATTTTTTTGTGCTTTACAAACAATTTATGTAAATAATACAAAATAATTTTACTTCAATATGACAAGTTACTATGACAATGGACTGTTATAAAGCATTACGGTTTGATCTCTCAAGAGGAGGAAACTATTATATTGACAAAAGATGGATATAATAGAAGGGGTGCTTTTGCAAACAAGAAGGATTCGGGCATAGTACTGCTACTTACAAACTTTGAGATGTTAAAAAATGCTTTAAAGAACATTTAAATTTTATAAGGAAAAAAATAGCATGCGATGCAAAGAAAGTCAGTAATAGATAAACGTTCAGTCAAACAGAAAAGAGTAAAAGCAGATTTTTATAAGTGAATATATTTAGCAAAATGGGAAAGATGGAATAAAAAAAAACAGGAATCGAGGCTCAAAACAGTAAATATAAGAACAAAAAAAGAAGCACAGGATAACATTTGGGTATCTCAGCAAAAATATCAATAAACTGGAATTTGTTTGGACGGGAAGAGTAGATTAATGCATTGTAAGTTCTGGGCATTATATGTATTGAAATCTACGGTTAACAATATTTTGCGAGATAACTGAGCGAGAGAGAGAGAGACAAAACAGGATTATTTCAGAGAGACAAAGTTTGTAGGAGACACAAGAAAAGGTGTGCAAAATTCAAAAGCCTGATGAAGAAGAAGGAAAAATAAAGCAAGGGTCATAAAAGACAACAAAGTTTAATGATGTTAAAAGTTACGGAAAGAGAAGATAAAGGAAACGCATTGAATATAACAGGGAAGATGAGATGCCTAATAATTATAGAAGAGAGGAAAAATAACAATAAAAAAAATCTACATGAGAGGCTACAAAGAATGATAGCGATGAAAAAGGGGAAATTAGACGACTTTGAAAACTAATGATAAATGTACGAGAAAGTCTGGTGGAAAGGAAGAATGTATAGACGTAAAAGAATCCGAAATATGTGATGAAAATCGACAATATTTAACATAAAAAATTCTAAATTACCGAATATTCTTGAAAGAGGACAGAGTCCGAGAGAGCGAAAAAATGAAAGCAATATTGCAGTTGAAAGACGAGGGAGCCTGATGGAAAGAAGAAGAAGAAGAAGAAGAAGAAGAAGAAGAAGAAGAAGAAGAAGAAGAAGAAGAAATGACGAGATTATCGAAAGTAGGACCGAAATAAAAAGAGCGAAGGTTTCTGTGATTGGGACGTCCTGCCACACTAACAATAATTAGGATGCATATTCGGAACCCCCCCCCCACCACCCCTCCGCCCCCCGAACACAGGCCCCCAAATTAGTCTTCTGCCACAACAACAATAATTAGGATGCATATTCGCCCCACAATAATAATAATTAGGATGCATATTTGCCCCACAATAACAGTAATTAGGATGCATATCAAATATATACAAATATCCAAAGATCAAGTCCCATACCCCCAGCATGTGGTTCTGGGACCACCAAGGGGTATAGGGGTATGGGTACCCCCTGTTAAGAACCCCTGCTTTGGAGCATAGCCTATTATTTAATCTACTACAAATATGAAGACCGATGTTAGAAAAATAAAACTGAAAGTAAAGATGATATTATATATATATATATATATATATATATATATATCCTAATATACTATTATGTATAGTCTTATATTATATATATATATATAATATATATATATATATATATGATATATATAATATATATATATCTATATATATGTACAAATATAATAATTTATATAATATATATATAATATATATATATATTTAATATATAAATATAAATATATATACATTATATATACATATATATATATATATAATATATACATATATGTGTATATATATATATATATATATATATATATATATATATATATATATATATATATATATATCAACAGAAGAACTGTTTCGTTATCGTGAACTGGGAAACTACGGATCAACAGTACATCCGATTTCTTTAAGGTAGGTTAGCAGGTCATGTAAGGAAACTTTTCAGAATTAACAGCAACCCCATAAAGACTGTTTTTTTTTTTTTTTTTTTTTTTTTTTTGATGAAATATCTAGTGGTAGTGTCACAAATTATCTAAAAAAAAAAAAATTCCAATTCTTGAAACAGAATGAGAGGGACATTGAATCGTTATAATATTGATAAGACTCGAATACTTTGTTTTATTTCTTATAGTTCAGCAACTCCTGTATTTAACTTATATTCTCAAAATGTCAGAGAGAGAGAGAGAGAGAGAGAGAGAGAGAGAGAGAGAGAGAGAGAGAGAGAGAGAGAAGTGTAAAACAGTTCTATTCTGCATATTTGCTTGAAGATATCTTAAAGTAGGCAAATTTATTGTTGTTCAGAGAGAGAGAGAGAGAGATTTCAGGTCTTTTTCTATTAATGTATTTTCACTCAAACTATTTCTAATTAAGGCACAATTGTTCAAGGTGAAGACTGAAGCAACAAAGTGCAAAAAAAATAGGAAAAGTTCAATAAGCCAGAGAGTGGAATTCAACCAAGCGCTGGGACCTATGAGGCCACTCATTGCTGAAAATAATACTAAAACAAATGTTAGAAGAGGGTGGAAAGTTAGATGGAAGAAAGAGAACGTGAACGGAGGTTTAGTAAAAGAAACGGAAAGGGTTGCAGCTAGAGGCCGAAGGGATGCTGCGAGGAACATGACAGATGTACGATGACAGCACTAACCCACCGCCAAACCTCCTCCTACCCGCGACGAGTTGTGAGTAAAAGCAAAAGAGCAAAGCAACTCCCATCATTTACAGGGACAGAAGGAGAGGATGGAGGCAGGGCGGAGTGTTCGCCGAATTGAAACTTAAGCCTATTTAGCAATTCCGTTTAGAAACGAAAGTCTGAGAGCTCTTTTGCGTCATATGTAAGCGGGAGAAGCTTAATCGTCATGTTTAGCTATTGCTAATCGGCTTACATTACGCGGCTTCAAAAGGCTTAAGGATTGTTGCCTTATAAGTCAGGAGAGTTGCTCGGCATATACTGACAGAGCAGTTGAGCAAAGGCGTTTGAGTGAATGAGTATTAAAGAATTTTTCAATGCAGCTGACTTTGAATTTCATTTTAAGAACCATCAACGAATTTAGCTTATATTCATACGTTATTACACAGAAAATACATCAGCGTCAATGCTGATCGCTTACTCGGGGAGTATGTTTACGAAATACTTTATTGTTGTTGTTTCTGTTGTTGTTGTTCTTGTTAGGGGTGTAAGGAAAAGTGTATGGGAAAGCCTAAAAAAGATCTGACAAAGGTGTTTCCCGTTGAGTTAAAGATACAGGACTTTTAGGACAGGGTATCTATGCTTTACTTATTAGAATGAAAATATAAAAAGATAAATAATGTTCATGGTAAACAGTACAGAAAAAATATTTCTAAGAAAATACATAGCGTATTTATTTCAATTTACGTTGGTGAAACAACGCTCTATTTGACCGTAGATTTTAACACGCTTACCGAGTAATCTGGAGGTCTGATAACGCCTCGTTTTCAAGTAAGATTTCGTAACAACGGATTCCTCTAAGTGAGGAATTTTGGTTGTTGAATTTCTCTATGTGAGGAATTATGTTAGGGAGTGTTTAGATGCCACCCCGTTTCCCCGGGGTAATAGATTATGAAGCAAGGAGACCTCCAAATCCTGTAGGAAGAGAAGGAGGTGCAAAGCATTTAGACTACTTGTCAACATTCACTCGAACATATATAGTTATATACAGAGGAACCTACAATGTCTAGGTCGCTTTGGACAATGACAGTTCTGGGTAAATGTTTTTGGTAATGACCTGCATTCACCTCTCTGTTTCCATAAGTTTAACATTATTATTATTATTATTATTATTATTATTATTATTATTATTATTATTATTATTATTATTATTATTATTAGTCAATCTGTCATCCAATTCGACTGGGTAGTATTTATAGTTTGGGGTTCCGGGTTGCATCCTGCCTCCTTAGGAGTCCAACACTGTTTCTAGGAGCACTTTCTTCTGCGTGAGTCCTGGAACTACCTCGGCATCTAGTTTTTCCAGGTTCCTTTTCAGGGGTCTTGCGATCGTGCCTTGTGTGCCTACGATTATTATTATTATTATTATTTTTTTTTTTTTTTTTTTTTTTTTTTTTTTTTTTTTTTTTTTTTTTTTTTTTTGTGGCTCTATCACAATCCTCTAATTCGACTGGGTGGTATTTATAGTGTGGGGTTCTGGGTTGCATCCTGCCTCCTTAGGAGTCCATCACTTTTCTTACTATGTGTGCCGTTTCTAGGATCACACACTTCTGCATGAGACCTGGAGCTACTTCAGCCTCTAGTTTTTCTAGATTCCTTTTCAGGGATCTTGGGATCGTGCCTAGTGCTCCTATGATTATGGGTACGATTTCCACTGGCATATCCCATATCCTTCTTATTTCTATTTTCAGATCTTGATACTTATCCATTTTTCCCTCTCTTTCTCTTCAACTCTGGTGTCCCATGGTATTGCGACATCAATGAGTGATACTTTCTTCTTGATTTTGTCAATCAACGTCACGTCTGGTCTATTTGCACGTATCACCCTATCCGTTCTGATACCATAGTCCCAGAGGATCTTTGCGTGATCGTTTTCTATCACTCCCTCAGGTTGGTGCTCGTACCACTTATTACTGCAAGGTAGCTGATGTTTCTTGCACAGGCTCCAGTGGAGGGCTTTTGCCACTGAATCATGCCTCTTTTTGTACTGGTTCTGTGCAAGTGCCGGGCATTCACTTGCTATGTGGTTTATGGTTTCATTTTTTCGTATTGCACTTCCTACATATGGGAGAGATGTTATTTCCGTCTATCGTACTTTGAACATATCTGGTTCTTAGGGCCTGATCTTGTGCCGCTGTTATCATTCCTTCAGTTTCCTTCTTTAGCTCTCCCCTCTGTAGCCATTGCCAATTGTCATCGCTGGCTAGTTCTTTAGTCTGTCTCATGTATTGTCCGTGCATTGGTTTGTTGTGCCAGTCCTCTGTTCTCTCTGTCTTTCTCCTGTCTCTGTATATTTCTGGGTCTTCGTCTATTTTTATTAGTCCTTCTTCCCATGCACTCTTTAGCCACTCGTCTTCACTGGTTTTCAGATATTGCCCCAGTGCTCTGTTTTCAATGTTGACGCAGTCCTCTATACTTAGTAGTCCTCTCCCTCCTTCCTTTCGTGTTATGTATAGTCTGTCCGTATTTGCTCTTGGGTGTAGTGCTTTGTGTATTGTCATTTGTTTCCTGGTTTTCTGATCTATGCTGCGGAGTTCTGCCTTCGTCCATTCCACTATTCCTGCGCTGTATCTGATTACTGGCACTGCCCATGTGTTTATGGCTTTTATCATATTTCCTCCATTGAGTTTTGACTTGAGTATCGCCTTGAGTCTCTGCATATATTCTTTCCTGATCGTGTCCTTCATCTCTTGGTGTTTTATATCTCCTCCTTCCATTATTCCCAGGTATTTGTATCCTGTCTCATCTATGTGTTTGATGTTGCTCCCATCTGGTAGCTTTATCCCTTCAGTTCTCGTTACTTTGCCTTTTTGTATGTTGACTAAGGCGCATTTTTCTATTCCAAACTCCATTCTGATGTCCCCAGATACAATCCTTACAGTCTGGATTAGGGTATCTATTTCCTTGATGCTCTTACCATACAGCTTGATGTCGTCCATGAACATCAGATGGTTGATTTGTTGCCTCTTTTCTTGAGTTGGTACCCGGCATCCATCTTCTGTAGTACTTTTGTCATGGGAATCATGGCTACTACGAAGAGTAGTGGGGACAGTGAGTCGCACTGGAAGATCCCTCTCCTGATATTAACCTCTGCTAGTCTTATTCCAGAGCTTGTAAGTATTGTATTCCAGTTGCGCATTGTATTTTTGAGGAAGCTGATGGTATTTTCCTCTGCCCCATATATTTTCAGGCATTCTATTAGCCATGTGTGTGGTATCATGTCGAAGGCTTTCTTATAGTCTATCCATGCCATGCTTAGGTTGGTTTTCCTTCTCCTACTGTTCTTCATTACCATTTTGTCTATCAGGAGCTGGTCTTTTGTGCCCCTACACTTCCTTCTGCAGCCTTTCTGTTGGTAGGGGATGGTGTTTGTCTCCTCTAGGTAGTTGTATAGCCTTTCACTGATGATACCTGTTAGTAACTTCCACATTATTGGTAGGCAGGTGATAGGCCTGTAGTTACTGGCTATATTTCCCTTACTCTTGTCTTTTTGTACTAAGGATGTTCTTCCTGTGGTCATCCATTTGGGTGCTTGGTGATTTGAGATACAATGCTGGAGTTGTTCTGCTATTCGTGGGTGTAGGGCCTTGAAGTTTTTGAGCCAGTATCCATGGACTTCATCGGGACCTGGGGTTTTCCAGTTTGGCATTTTCTTTAGTTGGTGTCTGACTGTGTCTGTCGTGATCTCTGTGAATCTTTGTTTTATTCTCCCTGTTTCTTCTTCCTTGACTTCCTGGAGCCATGTTGCATGTTTGTTGTGTGATACCGGATTGCTCCATATGTTTTCCCAGTCTCTTACTTGGTTCGGCTTCAGGAATTTCTGGGTGGTTGTCTTCCCCTCTTAGTTGGCTGTATAGTCTTTTCTGGTTGGTTCCGAATAGTTGTTCTGTTGGTATCCCTTATTCCTGTTCATGTACCGTTGGATCTTGTGTGCTTTGGCCTTAAGCCTCTGTTTTACATCTTCTATTGTGTTGTTTAGTCCCCTCTCTTGTACTTTGTATTTCTCGTTGAGTTCCTCCTTTGTTTTCTTGCTTCTTAGCCTTTTTTCTGCCATCTCTTTCAGTTTACTCAAGTCAGATCTCATCACCATGATTTGCTTTTCCAGGCGCCTTTTCCAAGGAGGTTGCTGTTTTGGTTTCTGTTGGGTTGGTTGTGACGGTGGTGTTGGTGTTCGAATCCCCATCAGTTCTGCTACTAATCTTGCTCCTGCATATGTCAAGTTATTTGTTTCTGTGATACTGGTGGTGTGTATTAGGCCCATTATTTCATTGACCTCACTTGTTTTCTCCCTTAATTTCTTGGTGTTGTAGGCTTTCATGGTGGGGATCTTTGTTCTCTCTGTATCTGGCTCCATCCATTGTCTAATCTTTTCTACCCATTCCGTCCTCTCTGTTACTTCGTCGGTGTTTCTTCGTGTGTCGTTGTTTGATACTTCATCCTCCCTGTCGTCTGCTGTGGCATCGTCTCTCAGTTCGTCTTCGTGTAATTCGTTGTCGTGTGACATTTCCCTTTCCAGTTCTTCTCTTTCTGTTGGGGAGAGCCAGTTCTTTTTCTTTATGTTCCTTACTTGATCTGCCAGCCTCTGCTCTGTTTGGGGGGTGTTATTCCTCTCATTCCAGATGTTGATCAATCTTCTTCTATATCCTCTCTCCGTCGGGTTGCTTCTGATGTAGCATCTCCATATTTCCTTATTTTCTTCTCTTGTCCATTTCTTCCTTTTTGCCTCTGTAGCTCCAATCTCAGGCTGTTGATTACTTTCGTTATTATTATTATTATTATTATTATTATTATTATTATTATTATTATTATTATTATTATTATTTGTAAACACTGAGGAGGAGCACCGTTCAGGTGTTCGAAAGTCTCTTTTTTTATTTTATATTTTAGAAATAATAACATGTGTTTATATGATTGTGGATTTTTTTTATAATTCTTTTTAATCCCGAAATTGCTAATTACTTCTTCTTCTTCTTCTTCTTCTTCTTATTATTATTATTATTATTATTATTATTATTATTATTATTATTATTATTATTATTATTATTATTATTATTATTATTATTATTATTATTATTATTATTATTATTATTATTATTATTATTATTATTATTATCCCTGCTGACCTGCCGCTATATATTATTTTTATTATTATCATCATTATTATTATTATTATTATTATTATTATTATTATTATTAGTAGTATAGTAGTATTATAGTAGTATAGTAGTAGTAGTAGTAGTAGTAGTAGTAGTAGTAGTAGTAGCCCTTCATCTCATACGTGTTTGAGGAAAAGTGGCATGATTATTCAAAAAAATAAAAACCGAGTCAACGATTTTTCAAAGTAAGGCGACATACAAGAAATATAGAATGAATAACTACCGAGATAAGTAAATGGCCAATGTATAGAGCAAGGTTAGATTATATGAGCCAACCAGATATAGAGACTGAGGCGCGTGATTTATAAAGACTTAAAGGTGCCAAACAAAGATTTAAAGGTGTGGTAATCGTAATACATCCGCCCACACTTAATACGCCATTCTTGAGTGCCGCCCTTCAAAACTGCATTGACGCCCTTTTGCTGAAGAAGTTTCAACAAACCACTTTTGTCAGAATCTTTCACATTTTCAGTGGTTCCGCTTTTGACGTTTCTAAGGAACTCTGATTTAATTAATAAAGTGTAAAAATAAGTATATAATAAAGATACAAAAACCTCAGAGCAATGAATGAATTTTAGATAAAATTTTTAAAAGTTTCTTACTTATTATTAATCACAATACACCTTTTTAGTATATATGTATGGAAACATGAGTAAATGTATTTATTGCCTGTTTTTTGTTTTAGTATGAAAGCCTCTGCCTCTGTGCAGTCTTTTATTTAGTTCTAATTTATTGTTTATTATACTGCATGACCTATTTGGTCCCAGTTCTTGGCCTTTGGCCTAAACCTGGCATTTTATCTAATCCTTCGGGCCAGCCCTATGAGAGCTGGAAGTCCGGTCAGTGGTCTGGTTAAACTATTTTTATAATAATAATACTTCAACGGACCACTGGATCAGGATATGTATATATGAGGTGGAATCTGCTTCAGGAGAAAGAGTTAAAGAAGGTGGACAGATTACTGGCAGGATTATTAAATCGAAGACAATAATGTAGCTTGGGCGTATAAGGGATGTTCTGGTGTACCTTCAGTGCTGCCTAAAGCGAGTTACACGAGGCACACTGTACGCATAACGCTGCTGTAGGAGGTAATTTTGACCGTAATTTTCTTTAATTCCAACGTGTAGCCAGCTGGCTGAATCTTTTTTTTTTTTTAATTTCCTCAGTATATTATACTTCGAGATTTATGCATGAATTTGAAAATATAGTATTTCAAAACAAAAGTGAAAAGAAGTGCATTTCTGTGTGCGTGTGTGTGTGTGTGTGTCTGTGTCTCTGTGGGTATATGTGTGTGCGACATTAAATTTGTCTTATAAGAAATCATCAAGCAAAAATCAGGATCGTATTTTTTTCTCTTGTCTAACTTTTGAAAACAATTCTATGCGCTCTCTTTCTCTCTGACACAAAAATTCTCTCTCTCTCTCTCTCTCTCTCTCTCTCTCTCTCTCTCATCTCCCTTCTCTCTCCTTCTCTCTCTATCTCTCCCTCTCTCTTCGCGCACTCGTCTCTCTCTCTCTCTCTCTCTCTCTCTCTCTCTCTCTCTCTCTCTCTCTCTAATGCAGAAATGACTAAACTGTAAAAATGAATGATAATAATCACATCTTTTCAGTTATACAAAATTCAAACAATGTGCCTCTCAATAAGTGTTGTAAGAATTTGAAAACGAATATATTCGAATAATTTGTAACGGTATAACAGATAATTCCTTAATAAAAAAAAAATTAAAAAATGCTACTTTATAATGTTGCTGTTAATTCTGGCAGTGTTCTCCGTATGGTATGCCAACCTCCTTAGCTTTTTCTGTTGCGTTATGGACGAAACTCATTCTTGGAAGCAAAAAAAAAAAATAGAGAGAAAATTTAAAACATGTGGTAGGTTAAGTAATAGGCTATACTCTAAGGGTTTCCTTTAATAGCGTCGCTCTTTTATTGAAGGGTTGACCTATAAAAACAAAGTTCGAAATTTGAAATTTATGAAATTCACAGCAGCCGTTAAACCATCAATATATAATCATGCTATCGTTGCACAGGGCAGAATTTATTCATCGATTCATATCCATCCGACATCACATGAACAAAGTGATATATATCAATATTTCTGAGGCTAAGTGTGCCCTATGATCAAATCTGCACAGGCAGGGCTGATTGATTGATTTCCATCGAACCGTCAACGCAGCTACAAAGGTCATCGACCCTCCGCCGAACACCAGGAGTAGGGCAATTAATAATTCTTGACCGCAGTGTGCGGTATTGTTCGCGCAAGAGAACAACGGGCGTGCGGTAGTGGAGACCAAAGGGATGTGTGTGTGTGTGTGTGCGTATGTGTGTGTGTATCCTAATTATCGTTATTGTGGCAGGACCTCCAAATCACGGAATCCTTCGCCCTTTTCATTTCGGTCCAACCTTCGTCAGTCTTTTCATTTAATTTCTATTTCTTCTTCTTCTCCTTCTTTTTCTTCTTCTTCTTCTTCATCAGACTCTGCAATCTTTCGGCTTCAATAATTGTTTTTTCCCAATCTTCTCATTCTTCCTCAGACACTGTCCCCTTTCAAGATTATTATTTCTAATCTTCTATCAAAATACGTCATCTTTTAGCCATGTACACTTCTGCTTCTTTTTCGTCTAATTTTTCTTCATTTACAACAGACCTTCTCCTGCAGTTATTGTTATTTTTCATATAATCATGTAATATACCTTTCTTCATATCTATAGCCTCTCAGGTAGATTATCTTATATCATTATAATTCCTCAGTTCGTTTTTTCTTAGACTTCCCATCTTCTTTGTATATTCGTTCCATTTCTTGTTTCTTCTCTTTTCGTATTTTTAAGCATCTTTAAACTTTGTCTTCTTTTATGACACTTGTTTTATTTTCTCTGTTTTTTTTTATCAGGCTTTCTAATTCATTCGCTCCTATTCCTTTCTCCTTCACACCTAGTTTTCTTTTTTATCCAGCTTTCTAATTCATTCGCTCCTATTCCTTTCTCCTTCACACCTTGTTTTCTTTTCTTTTTATCAAGCTTTCTAATTTATTCGCTTCTATTCGTTTCTCCTTCACACCTTTTTTCTTCTGGATCAGGTTTTCTAATTCATTAGTCTATTCCTTTCTCCTTCACACATTGTTTTTTTTTATGATCAGGCTTTCTAATTTATTCGCTTCTATTCCTTTCTCCTTCACACCTTGTTTTTTCTTCTTTCAGACTTTCTAATTTATTCGCTTCTACTCCTTTCTCATTCACACTTATTTTTTTTTCTTATCAAACTCTAATTTATTCGCTCCTATTCCTTTCTCCACACTTTTTTTTATCAGGTTTTTAATTCATTCACTTTTATTCCTTTCTCTTTCACACCTTTTTTTATCAGGCTTTCTAATTTATTCGCTTCTATTCCTTTCTCCTTCACACCTTTTTTTTATCAGGCTTTCTAATTTATTGGCTTTTATTCCTTTCTCTTTCACACCTTGTTTGTTTTATGATCAGGCTTTCTAATGTATTCGCTCCTATTCCTTTCTCCATCACACATTTTGTTTTATCTGGCTTTTTAATTGATTCGCTTCTATTCCTTTCTCCTTCACACTTTTTTTTTTTATCAGGCTTTCTAATTTATTCGTTCCTATTCCTTTCTCCTTCAGACCTTGTCTTTCAGGCGTGATCCTCCTTCTTGCTTTTCTTAGGCTTCTTGCGACAAATGGGGCTAATCGTAGATTTCGATAAATTTCCAAAAACTTGTGAGGCCTAAAACTTATTCTTCCTGTATATATAAATTCTTTAGATTCAGTTCTTGAGATTCCTGTTTATTATTATTATTTTTTTATTACTATATTATTATTATTATTATTATTATTATTATTATTATTATTATTATTATTATTATTATTATTATTATTATTATTATTATTTAAAAAAAATACTCTTAATAGCACGAATCTTACAATTGAGAAAGAAAACCTCAGATATGTATAGGTACATATATTTAAAGAACATGTACAGATAGCTTTCGGGAATTCGTTCGAAAGTAGATGAAAAATTTTCACATGGAACAAGGACACCAAAGGGACCATTGACTTGAAATTCAAACTTCCAAAGAACGTTGGTTTTAACCGCCCACCGCAGACCTCCCACCCCCCACCCCACCCCCAGAACGGCAGCAGTAACTGATCATGATTCAGAGCAAGTAGTTTTTCATCGACAGGGGGGAGCGGGGGAGACGCAATCCCGCGACATCTGAGTGGCATACCACGACATTAACCGCTATACTCGGTCTTTTATTGCTTCGAGCCTCGTCCTTTTTTTTCGCGTGTCTTGCTTTTTTATTCCATCTTTCATATTTGATTACATATATAAGTTTTTTCTGTTTATTTAATCATATATCTATATCTGACCTCCTTCTGCTCCCATGTTAACATTTTTCTTATTAAATTTTCTTACTAACATTTTTTTTACATCTCTGATTTTGTCAATGGTAGCTGATTCAGCACTGCTGCAAAATCCTATGTACTCAATCCACCTTTTGTAAGTATCATTAATTATTCCTTCATTTTGTAAGATCAAACGGTAATATTTATCAAGACATGATCCGACCTCCAGCTTACTCAGGGCATGTGCTCAAGTCTACGGTCAAATAGAGCGTCGTTTCACCAATGAAAATTAAAATAAAAACGCCATATTGTATTAGAAATAATAGTTCTGTATTGTTTAACATGTGCATTATCAATTTTTCCTTTTTCATTCTAATAAATAAATCATTAATTCCTGTATCTTTAACTCAATGCGAAAAACATTTTTCAGACCTTTGCCACGGGGATTTCCTACTTCCTAACAACAACAACAGCAACAGCAATATTCCTTCTTACTTCCCAACAACAACAACAACAGCAACAACAAAGTGCTTTGTAGGCTGACTCCCCAAGTAAGCGAAAATATTCCTTCGTCGTAATAGCCTGCAATATTCAAGTAGAATTCTACCGGTCAAGTTCAGTACGATAAAAGCTTCGTTCATTATTCATGTGAAGTACCAGGGTACAAATCTCCGTTTTCATGGAAACTTGTCAGATTGGAAAGAAATTTTACTGATCAGTTTTTATACCCGAGTTCATTCTCGATACCTTTGGGTAAAAGCTGTTCTTAGTCTTCTCTTGTAATGTACTTTGACGCTTCTTTCTTGCTGGTTTTGTACTAAGAACTCTTCATCTTTTTCTCCTCTTTGTGTTTTTTTTTCTGCGTTTCCATCCTTTTTCTTTCCTGTCGCGTTATCTTCCTTCTTTCTGTCCTTCCCATGGTGCCTTCTGATTCTTGCAAGTTTGCTAAACGCTGGCGCGAATATTTTTATGTGACCCAATTTGAGGGAGACATTTTCCTCCCTTCAGCTTGTAGTTTGTTTGCTCTTTTCTTCAATAATCCTATTATTTCCCGCCTCCCAATATACTCTCTGCCTTAACGTTCAGTGTTTGTTGGGTTACCCCTGATTTCCCCCGCGTTTTGGGATTCTCATTCTTCTCTTGCTATACTTTCCTTACTCTATCTTCTTCTTTGTTATCTTTTCTCAAGTTGTGTTGACTGTTAGTTTACAATCTATCTCTATGTTAAGGATTGATTTTTATTCCAATGATTTATTGACTTTCATTACTCTATTCAGTTCCAACATAAAGGAACTACTTTTATTTCCATAGGATGCTGACTTTGATTTCTATATAATGTTCCAGTATAAAGGATTGACTTTTATTTCCTAAAAGTTATTGACTTTTATTTCTGTAATCTGTTCTTATATGAAATAATACGACTTTTATTTTCATATTCTGTTGCCTTTTATTTGTTTAATTTACTTTTACCTAAGTGAATTATTATTATTTCCAAAAGCTATTGACTTATATTTCTTTCATCAATTTCTGTATAAAGGAATGAAATAAACCACTGGTAAACATTTGAAATACAATGATGATGCACAACCTTGTTTATGTAAATAAAATTGGCAAAATTCCGACCGAGGAAAATCTTGTTAGTTCCTGCTTATTCAGCTCAACCAAAACGCCTTATTAGGACTCAGTATTTGCAGGAACCAATATTCATTTTATTATTTTCGTAAGATGAAGCTCCAATGCGCAGCACTTTGGTTCAAATACCTGACTAACAACGGCTTACAACAGGCTATTAAGTTTTGAATGAAAGAATTGAATGAAAAATAAACGTATAATATGAAACAGGGGAAAACAAATTCGAAGCAAATAATGCCAAAACAGATATGTTACAAGAAATTAATTTACTGGCAAATGCAATCAACAGAATAAATGCAAGGTAATAATCCAGTTCAAAAACATAACCACTGACATTGCACTACAAAACTTATAAGCAAAAGCATTCTTAGGAAATAAAACTGAAATGTCCTATAAATGTACATTGCTGATAAATTCAACGAAAATCAAATATATGAGTTGATAAAGCAATAAAAAGACATATTCACAATCGAAATTCCCAGCTGAGTAAACCATCTCGAGTAGAGCCACTACCCTTCCCTCCCAGGTCGTTAACCCTCTCGCTTTGGATCGCCATTTAGTAGAAATGGGTCGTAATATGTCTCCATTA
>NC_087207.1:69658863-69666363 GCF_015104395.2 Macrobrachium nipponense
CAGTGGTAACTGTATCTTTTATCCAAGTATCACTGTAGTGAATGTCCGTTTTATCCAAGTATTACTTCGGATTGCCTGGCTGTCTGCCCCATTTATCCAGGTATTACTATATTGACTCTCCCTTTTATGCAATTATTACTTGTGTGACTGTCCATTTTATCCAAATATCACAACGATTACTGTCCCATATATCAATATATTACTGTGGTGGCTGCCGTATTTTCCAGGTATTGCTGTGCTGATTGTTCATTTTATCCAGGTTGTATTACTGTGGTGACTGTCCCATTTACCCAGGTATTACTGTGCTCATTGTCCCATTTGTCCAGGTATTACTGCGGAGACTGTCGCATTTATCCAAGTATTTCTCTATTGTTTATCTATTTTATCCGGGTATTACAGTGGTAACTGTATCTTTTATCCAAGTATCACTGTAGTGAATGTCCGTTTTATCCAAGTATTACTTTGGATTGCCTAGCTGTCTGTCCCATTATTACTGTACTGACTGTCCCTTTTATCCCAGTATTACTTTTGTTACTTTTGTGGTGCCCATTTCATCCAAATATCACTGCGATTACTGTCCCATATATCCATGTATTACTGTGTTGGCTGTCGTATTTGTCCAGGTATTACTGTGCTGTGTGTCCCTTTTATCCAGGGATTAAGATGCTGGCACCCCATTTTATCCAGGTGTTCCAATTTATTCAGATATTACTGTGGTGACTATCCCCCAAGTATTACTGCGCTGACTGTCCCATTTTATCCAGGTTGTATTACTGTGGTGACTGTCCATTTTATCCCGATATTACTTTAGTGACTATCCCATTTAATTCCCAATAAACCTATACACAAACCACTCCACTTAACTGAAACACCTATACTAAATCTAAGCAATACCCCACCCTCCCGCCTATGATCCTGAACGCACCCCACACTAAACCTAAACATACCCTCTGCTATGCATAAATACAGCCCCACTAAACCTAAACATACACCCAACTAAACCCAAACACAAACCTTGACTCAGAATTACTGATCACAAGAAAGAAAAGCATTTTCAATATATATCTGTATGGTATTGAGTAAATGAAATGAGGTATGTCAAACCCGTAGAGTTTATTTACCATAGTTACTAAGTCTACAGGCAGCCCCAGCCTAGCTTATGAAAGGGAAGGGAGTCGGGGGGAAAGGGAAGGGAAGTGGGTGCGAGTTTGAAACCCACCCCATTATCTAAGTTGGGTTAAATGATGTCCACGTGCCAAATTTTGTCTAGATCGGTCAAGCGGTTCGGATTTCTATAGCGCACCAAGTTACAAACAGACATACAAACGTACAAACATTCACTTGCATGTATATATTTCCATTATAAAAAGAGTCATTGTCAAATACTTGCCTCATAAATAACCTATATCAAAACCAGAGATCACGCCTCCTTTCTGAGTGTATTTATTACATCAACAATTATTATATTGTCCATTATCTTCGTTCATGGAAAGTTTCTAATAGACAAAACCTACAGTTCAGACGATAAAGAAATTCCTTCCTCGAGTCTATTTTCATGATTAGGTAACTTGTGGTCTGTTGCCTTCACGCCAATGATTCGTAACAGTATAAGTGACTCTTGAATTCATAAGTTGTGGGGTTTAAGCCTAATGAATTGTCTCTAGCCGTATCACTAACTCTCAGAAATAATACCAGCTTCCTCGAACGCAAATAACTTCATTCACGCGAGTTTTAACCGAGCTGCCAGAGCTGCCGAAACAAAAGAAGTCGATATTCGTGGCGAATTTTGCATAAATTAACAGATTTCATTTCATATTTGAGAGAAAATTGTCTGCCATCCCTGTAATCATCTCTCTCTAACAAAAATAAACTTCATCGTTTTAGTTTAGCTGTATTTATGATTATCGCGGTACCTCACGTTTTTATGGCCAACATTCAGTTGGTTTATACTTTTGTTCACGAGAGCAAGAAGATATTTTTCGTGTACAGTCGATATTGACAAATTTACATTTCTTTTATAATCTGTCACCAACGCCCGACCCTTACGCTGCTCATCCCGAGAAAAATAGTCAAAGAAAAACCAGTGATATCATCTTGTCTATTTTTCCGCAACGTACTTTTTTCTTTATTGAATGCTTCTCACTACCTGTGTTAAGAAGTATCGTATTGGTTATTTTTCCATATCGGGGGCGGGGGGGAGGAAATAAGCGTGAACGTTAGCTGGAAAGAGTTCCTTTCCTGCAGCTGTTTTTTTGCTATGAAAAAAGAAAAAAAGAAGAAAAATGGTCTGTCATGGAGAAAGAAATGTATTCCGCTATGATTGTATGTGATTACCTCAAGGCGAAATACTTGAAGATTACCACTTATGGTCAAGAAGAAACACCTTTGTTGCCAAGGATCGATGCATACCACGTATGGTTGGAATAAGATATTTCTTGCAGATTCTAATTAAAAATGGCAATTGTCTGGAAGTATACAGTTATATGTAATAATATTATGATTTTATTGCCGTTGATGATGATAGGATCACTAATTATTTTTGTAGCATTTAATGCCAAAAACCGTTTTAACATTCCTCACCAGTTTCAAAGTCAGTCTGAAGATTCCTAAGCTAAAATTATAGATATAAAATATTATCGGCGGCAGGAGAGAGAGGTTCCCGTGAACCCCAAAACCGTGCAGGCAAAAAGAGGAATATTTCCTGAGCGTCTAACAATTCTTGGTCACGGGCATTTTACTAGAAAGAGCGATGTAGTATATCTCTCTGGAAGCCCAACTATTCTATCTCGGCCTGAGGTCAAGACCCCAAACTCAAAAAGGTGACAGGGGTACGCAGAGACCTAATCTCTTGTTAAAATAAAAATATAATCACAAATGGGAAAAAGAATATTTTCTAAGAAATGCACATACAGTATCGGAGCGATGTGCTCCTTCCTCAGTGTGTCTACATACTGGAGAAGTAGAATGACCCTCCGAAACTGTTCGTCGTTTTCTCAATAATATTAATTTTCCAATTTGTGTGTGTTTGTTTGTTTTTTGTTTTTATTTCCAAAATTCGATACTGACCTGGCATCATTGAGCAAAGCACTATCGAGAAACAGTAGAGGTAAAATCTTTTAGATATCGAAATAACATTGCGAGAAGTCGTAGAGTAATTTCAGAGTCCCATATAGGAATCCTCTGGCATTAGGATTCCAGACCTAAAATTATCGAGAATATAATAATGCGGTTACATATTGACATATATTCTTTCCCCTCTATATCTCCGTGTCCCTACTTTCACATTCCCACGCGCTAATTCCGCATTAACCAGATCTCTTATTCATCCCCTCGACACCCCTTTTGTTGAATGCGCGCCCTTATTAAATATACCGTCATTCAGACTTCGGGGAACTTTTCCCGGTCGGTCCCATTTCTGAAGAGATGTGATTCCCAAAAGGAATTAGCCAAGTTTTGATGAGAGTTTCTCCTCAGGGTTTGAGTCAGTCTTCAAGATTTGATTTGGATCTCGGCTTGCCAACTGATGCTTCTTAATGAGGTTTTGCCATCAAAGGTACTAAGATCATTTTGGTAAAGAAACTCTAATCATACAGAGATTTTACCATCGAAAGTATTAAGCTCAGTTTGGTGAAATGCCTCTAATCAAACAGGAGATTTTACCATCAACAGAAGCAAGGTAATTTTGGTAAAATACCTCTAATAAAACGGGAGATTTTACCATAAAAAAATACTCCTTTGACCGTTAAACCGCGGATATCCAACATTCTGTCGACATGGCAGGAATTATGATTTCACAGACCTTCTTGCGACATGCAATGTAATTAGCTCTGATTGTTCTTAGTCTAACACATTACGCTGATAGCAGAGACAAATGAGCAGCGTTAACGACGCCATTCTCGGCCTCTTAGGGGGAAAAGAATGATATCGTTCAAGGAATCTCAATCACGAAGCCTAATTTGAATGATACAGATGAAGGAGACAGGAACATTTTCGCTTTTGAGGTTTGTATTTTCATCCCTGCGCTTTTTCATCATCAAGAAACGGAGGAAAGGAGAGTGGTATAACTATTAACGAGTTTTACGATTAACGAGTTTCCTTCGTTATCCTCAAACTTCGACAAGAATATCCTTTCAGCAGTTTGTATTTCACAAAACGTGACAATCCAGCAAGATGGCGAATCTATTACAATGACCCTGCTTTAATGTGCATTGGCAAAGAATGTATTTTTATCTGTTATGATAATTTGAAACAAAAAAAGCTGGGAATGTTGGCCCGTGAATTTTGGAACTTTAAAATTTTGCTCTTTATCAAATTTTTTAACTGAATTTTGTCCTTTCATAACATTCGACCGAAAATTCACCTTTATTACGACTGTTTCTACTTGAAGTTATTCACACTATTATTGGCAATGTATCTCCTTCCTATAATAAATCCAGTTATAAAGATCACTCTGACTATAACTGGCCATTTATAGGTAGTCGATGATCAGTGGTCTAGTAACACAAATTTAAGAGACCAATAAATCAATCACTCAAGTCACAAACGCAACTGAATAAAAATCGTTACAGCTCACAGCGACACGAAATTTCCAGAACCTGATTTGCCCTTAATCTTCTCGAATTCCAGAATTCCAAAACAAAGAAGAAAGGCAAAAGAAAAAAGTAAAAATCCGGAAAAAGAACGACAAGAAAAATCAAAGACAAAAGTAGTGTCGGAACATTTATCCTTTTGAAGAGATGAAAGACGCGTCATTCAAGCAAGAGAGAGAGAGAGAGAGAGAGAGAGAGAGAAGAGAAAGATTAAGGCTTTAGAATCGAGGCGCTCCACGTAAGGATATAAAGTTCCACCGTCAATGTGAGATTAGGATTGGTGATGAGGAGGTGGAGGAAGAGAGTTGGGGGGCGGTGGTTGGTGGTGGTGGGGGGGAGGGGGGGGATAGGGAATGGGGTGGATAGAGGGTGGAAGGTACTTCAAATGCAATTTTACTAAAGAGCGGAGTGAAAGGGGATTCCACAGAGGCAACAGCTTTCGAAGTAGGACAGGATACAAAAGGTGACTTGAATCGGAGCGCAAAATTGCTTGATGTTTGATTAGCTCTTCAGAAGTGAGCAACGTTCGGAACGCAAATATTTAAGTAGATCAAATAGAAACCATAAAGACGCCTTTATTACGTCATGCACTTGCACTTCTATATAAAAAAAATAAGGTAATTGTTTCTTCAAAATAACGTCAAGCTAATATTGAAGGGGTCTAAATTCACCTTTCACCTTTGGAACGTTCTCTCCAACCTCCAAAAAGTCTTCAGAAACTGATGGAACAATAAAGTCAAATTTTGGCTTTTCAGATGACCTGTGATCCTTGAAAAAAAATATATCGAAGTTAAAATTACCTAAGGCAAATCACTTCTCGAATTCTGAAGCCTAAATCCCATCACAACCATAATTTCAAAAATGTAACGGAAGATATTTTAAAATGTTTACCTTCGCATCAACCTGTGGTAATTGGAATGAGCAAGGGGAAAATAATCATCATCCCATAAGGTCCCAATCAAGGAATCGAAATAGATGGAATACGTTGACTCGAGCGACCGACCCTGCTGCTATACTGGGGGATTAATAAGGTCGAAAGAAGAAGAAGAAGACGGTACCTATCCATCAAGAAAATGGGGAGATTGAATCTAAGAATATAATAATAATAAAACGACAAACAGTATTACGATATAATGTGATGACATCAAAGACCAAAGAAAAGGCCCATTTCCCGTAAGATGTTTTTTGGTCTGAAAACTTCTCCTACAGTAGATTCACATCGCCCGTGCATCTGATGCCCAAGCCCGTCCCTTACGACGCTCCTGATTGCTGTTGATAAGCAAGTCACAGGGCTGGACACTCTCAGTCTCTCGAGAGAGTTCACATTTACGGGATGTATGTTCCACCTTTCCTGAGAGCTACGTCTTTCAAAAGTATCCCTCGGGAGAGATGGAACATACACCCTGCCTATGTGAAATCTCTCGAGAGACTGAGAATTTCCAGTCCTGTGATAGACTTATCAACAGCCAATCAGAAGCGTCGTAAGGGACTGCCCTAGACATCAGATGCAGGGTTGATGTGAATCTACTATAGTTTTGTCTATACTGATGGAGTATCTTGAACTGCAGCAGAAATAGTCAGTGCCATACGATTCGGGAACGGTAGTTAGTATTTCAACAATTTCATTGCATTAAAACTATAGGTTTATCAATATCCGCCAACCAATGCAAGCGAAACATAACCAAAGGGCTGCGATGATATGTTTTATGTTTCGTATTTAACTGGACATTACTTAACTTATGATATTTATCTAATGATGACTGTAATATCATCGAATGCTAAATTAGTTATAAATTCTTTAGTGGATGTGTTATTCTCCTGTTTCCCCGTATACCGAAGATATTACTCATTCTAGAATAAAAAATATTTTTAACAGTATTGTGTTGGGAATATTTAAAGTGACTGCATCGGGCAATCTAGGAAAGAAATTTTACCTTCGAGAAATCGTTCATTTTTTCTCAGCATAAAAATGCGATAACTGATTTGCTCAATGAAAATCAACAGATTTTCTTCTCTTCCAGTCAAAGCAAATTCAATCATCTGTGATGCAGAAGGCTGAAAACTACAAGATCAAAAGATGAAATTAATTAACATGCAAACAAACCAACAAAATAATGCTTTTAGCGTTGACGACTTCTCGGAAAAATGGAGAAAAATACGTCATCGAGAATCAACTGCATTTGATAAGCCAGTGTTGACGAGAAACGCAGAGAGCGGAGTATCCTGATTAGAAGTGAACAATTTAAATGGTGAGATTTTTTTTTTTTTTTTTTTTTTTAGGACGTCTATTTTTCTGCGTCACCCAGCCGCTTATAGTGGTAGCTTCATAATTATCGCTTAGTCGGGGAATAAACCTATAAACTACTTTGTTCTTCCTGTTGTTGTTTTTGTTCTTGTTCTTGTTGGGGATAGGAAATGTCTATGGAAAAGTCTTGAAAGGTGTTTCGCTTTGAATTTTAGAATAATATTTATGATTTATTCATTAGAATGAAAATGTAAAAAATAAATAATGTGCATGTTAAACAGCACACATAAAATATTTGTAGAAAATAGGACGTAATTATAATCATTTTTATTAGTGAAACCAGTCTCTATTTCTTTTTATTTACGTTGAAAGTTAAGGAGATAATGTTCGCAGGTTACGCGCGAGAGAAAAATCTTGCACACTTCCCAAGTAAGCTGGAGGGCGGATCACACCTTGTTTCTATTGCAACTGAGTCACTCTGGATAACACTGGCACTGCCCAGAATTCCTGAATAGTCTGGTCTCTTCGTTAAGTTATTTTATCGTATTTTTCAACTTTTCATTCGATTTTTTCCCGTTTTGGTGCAATCATTTCAAATGCACTTTCTATAACGTAACAACTTGCAAACTCACCTTTTTTATTATTTTCCCAAATTTTGCATCAGAT
>NC_087207.1:69671363-69678863 GCF_015104395.2 Macrobrachium nipponense
GTAAGGGACTCGAGTAGGTCCCGAAATAAAGGAAGATGGTTGATTGCAGGTCCACCTGAACACATGAATAGGAAATGACCCAGACACAGAGATATGACTTGCACAGAGCAGGTTATTTAAAATGAAAGCGTCACTCAAGGTTTCCCAAATTTCCTCTCACAACCAAGCACAATATTTGTCTGCAAAGAGATTGAATTCTACCATCAGTACTAAGGCGATGGACATGTGGGAAACGTTACACATTACTTTCTCTTAGTATTCTATATCAAATCTCACTCAGGAAGGAATACTACATTGCTTGATTAACTAGGGGATGTTTTAATATCACTACTAGCATCACAAGGGGAATTGATTACAGCATTGAACCAAAATTAGGGAGTGAGAAGCTGAGCCAGGAATGGGGGACGTCGCTTTGGAAAGAATGAAAAGAAACAGACTAAGGCAAGAAGAGATTACTGACTGCACCCAAAATTACTCTCTACAGTACCTGGAAACCGTAGTCTTGTTGTCTTTTCATTTGCTGATCGGTCTGCGCACTAAGGATGATAAAGGAGCACGTGTGGGATCCCCAGAAGAAGCAGGGGAGCAAAAGGGGGAAGCAGTGCTCACTTCTGTAGATGAGAGGCGTCTGAGCTCTGGGACGCGTCTGGGACTTCTGAGAGGGAGCTGCAGTCGCCTTCTCCTTTTAACATCTCTGGCATCGAGATGCTCCACCCCTTGCCGGATACCTGTGGAGATTAATTCCGGGCAGCCAATAGGAATAGAGGAGATGGTAGAGAGAGAACGAAGGTTTTCAGTTCAGAGGGGCAACTCGAGAATAAATTCTTTTATAAGAGGGTATTATTTTACTTGTTCCTGGCGTAGATCCTGACAATAATTAATATAATATTAATATTATATATATATATATATATATATATATATGTATTATATATATATATATATTATAATAATATATATATATATATATATGTATATATATATATATAATATTATATATATATATATATTATATATAATATAATATATATATATTAATAGAGAGAGAGAGAGAGAGGAGAGAGAGGAGAGAGAGAGAGATAGATATAGATATATATATATATATATATATATATATATATAATATAGATATATATAGATATCTATCTCTATATATATATATATATGTATATATATATATATATATATATATATATATATATATATATATATATGTATTATGTTTGTGTGTCTTTCATGAATTTCTGCAACAAAATATAGAATGCCCAAAGTACTTGTATTCTGGAATCAAATATCAAATTAATGATATATTCATATGTGAATACGTCATTAATTTTATGACGTTAATTTCGATTGTACTGAGTCTCAGCTAATTTATTTTTGTCATGGTTAATAAAATGGCCTTTTTCAAATATAAGCTATATTGTAAGCCCCACGCGTGGACCCGCGGACGAAAGAAACACTCTCTCGTACGACTTTTGTACATATATCTTCATAATTATTATTGTCATTTCATGTATTATTAACATTGTGTGCGTTGCCCTGCCAGCTTTCCAACCATGTATGTATGAACTTCATCCCGATATCCTGTACCATTTTATATGTATATTTCTCTGTATCAACAAATGCTTGTACTCAATCCCTGTTTCTACCTGTCTAAGCTACATTATGGCTCGCACGAGCTCCTGACTTGTTTGTACGTTCCGTGAAGCTTACGGGCTGCTCTAGGAGCAAGAGCCCGTGCTGGATTAAGGCCAGTTTAATCAATGACAACAATAACAACCACGTGAATAAAATAGTAAGCTGCAGACTCCGAAACTTACTCGTACCTCGTCACACAATAATATCATATTTCCCAGAGCTGGTCGCCGTAAATTGTATTACAAAACTATGACAAACACATATTACTACTCTAATTTACTTCGGGAGAGTTCACACCCTTGACATTTAGCGATCTCATATGCTGCGATGCGAGGAAGCCGTTTGAAAGAAATTTTGTATCATTTGGTAGCAGAATAAATAACGTATTTCATGTGTGCTGCAGCTGGGTAGAATATTTTTTTTTAGGTGATTACTTGAAAAGCCGTGATGTTTTATTCCGTACGTGCAGCTGCGAGAATCATTGAAAAATCATTTCTATTGCCTTTATTTTTATCATTTTTTTGTACAGTCAGGTAAATGTTAATAGGAGGAAATTTTCTTACTCGCTGAAACAGCATTAGAAATTATTTGGCCTTTAGTGAACCATAAATAGAGATATGCATTATTAAAAATATCATTTTTAAATAGTTAGTTGTAGATGTTCATATTATTGCAGTTGATAGTCTTTATTTTCCTAATCTAGACTGGTGCCACTTTAGCAGGCGGTCTACCTGCGTGTTTCTATACTGTTTCGCCGTGTTTAGTACTTGCATGTCGGGGGGCAAATGTCCCTAAGTGTATTTTACCACATTTGATCCACGAGGCTGGCATAAGGCCAGCTTAATCTCAAACAACAACAACTCTTGGTGATACTTCAGGACATTTGACCCCCGACTGGCTAGTACTAAATACGGAGAAAGTGTTTAAAACCTCTAGATTTCTTAGTGTATACACGTATAATATTGTACTAGAACCAAATTTTAAATCTCGCTCGGTTAAAGGAATGCTTTGAATTTTACATTCTTTGCAAAAAGCATATCAATAAGGAATTTGTTGCGAGATGGGAGGGTCAGCGTGTTGTGGGTTTGGGAGGGGTGTTTGGCGCGGGGGGGGGGGGGGGGGGGGGGGTGGGGTCGGGGGTGTTGGTGGGTGAGGTCATGCATAGATGTGGGTATATCCATCATAGCGTCCATGCTAAGTTGAGGACGAATTAGAACATGCCAAGTCTGGTGGAATTAGGTGAACTATAGGTGAAATCTAGGTGAACCAAGCACCCTCCTGAAAAAGGTCACTGACCTAGGTTGGGGATTTTTGTATAAAATCTGGATTTTCGCTTACTTAAGGAGTAAGCTTACACACTACTTTGTTGTCGTTCTTGTTGTTTTAGAGGAATGAGTTAGGAAAGGTGTATAGAAGAGCCTAATAAGGTCTAAAAAAAAATATGTTCCACATTGAATTAAGATCACGGGAATTTTAGGATAGGGTATTTATAATTTTATTTCTAATAAAATATAGCGTATTTATTTTAATTTTCGTTGGTGAAGCAACGTTCTCTTTTACCGTAGATTTTAGCACGTTTTAATTTACATTGAAAATTACGAACATTAATGTTTACAGCTTATGCGTGAGGGGAAATTCGTGCACACTTTGCGAGTAAGCTGGAAGTCGGATCACGCCTTGTTCTATAAAATATGGTAGAATTGCTTTACTTGCATGATTTAATTAACATTTATCATTGCTAACCGGCTCAGTGTCATCTAGATATTACTACTAAATAATAAGGATCGGTGTCGCCCTCACTGCCTCCAGTACTCTTTCATATTAAATTCCCGCAATTAATTCATTTGATCGCCCTTCTATTCTTCCTTCACTTATCCCTGTTGTTTCTCGCCCATTTCCGTATGTCTTTCATTTTTGTTCTTTGAACTTTCATTTTTAGTATAATGGACTGCTTGTCGGAATTTCCTTATATATTTATCTAGCCTTTTTATCCCTGATGGTGGAAGAAATTATTTCCAGCTGTTTTCTTATTATCATTCCATACTAAACGATCTCTCTCTCTCTCTCTCTCTCTCTCCTCTCTCATCTCTCTCTCTCTCTCTCTATCTATATATATATATATATATATATATATATATATATATACTATGTATGTATATATATACACATATATATATATACCTATATATAGTATATAATATATATATATATATATATATATATATATATATATATATATATATACATACATTCAGCCACGCCCTTATTCCTGACGCTGAAATCCCCATGCACAAATATTCAGAAAGATCCGAAACCCGGCAATAATCCACCGATAAAAGTTTCGTAATCCGGTTATCAGTGTCGCAGGATTGGAGAAGAAGACTCGTGTAACAAAAGATGATGTTGCGGCGGAATATATTTCCTCCCACCGCCCCCAACCCTCCCCTCTCCCCAAGCAAGTTCCTTAAGAATAAACTCCTTCAGCACCCAAACGCTCGACCTACTTTATGCAACTGTATGCAGCAGACAGCTGTTGCAAGCTCAATCTTCGCGGCGGGAAAGGAGGAAAAAATGGTTGAAGTATTTCCCGTTCATAAAAAAACAGCCTGGCGTAAAAATTTCTACCATTTTTTTTATCTTGTTTTTTTATAGATTGCTGGTGTAACCGTTCTCTTGAAGAATACATTTAACAACTTTTGCGTACTCTTTTAGAATTTCATTCATAATGATAGAGTATAAAGATTTCCTTTCGGAAACTCGTTTATTTGGTTTTTCGGAAACCTGGTCATCCTTTTAGTTACCATAACATCATTAGTGAAAAGTAGATGCAAGGGGGTGGAGGTGGAACTGATTGTTTTTGTATACATTCTTTTAGCTTTTGTTTATCTCTTGTCATCGTAGGTCGACCTCCAGTGCTCCTCAAATACTTTTCAACTTTGTATTTTACTAATTTTTTTTTTTTACTTTCTATCTGAACTTTTAATTAATATATGTGCTTTTAACTTCTCGTGTTGTTTTGTCAATTGTTAGTGTATTTTTACCTATGTGTGAAGTTTCGGTTTTCATGTTAATTAGTTTGTAAATTATTTTCAGACAAATTTCAAATTAATTTAATTTATACTGGTCATTATATATTGTACAGACTCGCGTAGGTTGGAATAAATGGTAATACTTCTCCATGACTGTTCCTGCTCCTGCTCCCTGTGCATTATATTATATATATATATATCTATATATATATATATATATATATATATATATATATATATATATATATATATATATATATATATAGTCTCAGTAATTGGGCGGCTACTTGGAAATCTTAGCTTGATGATGAATAATAGTGCCAAGACTAGGAAGAACACTTCTTAATATTACGAGCTTTCGAGGTTTAAAACCTCATCTTCAGGCTGAAAAAATGACAAGGATGAGAAATCACTAAAAATTACATTAAAATTAATTGTCTGATTAAAAGCTTCCAGTAAAAAACATAAAATAAAACGAACATCACATACAAACTAAAAATTAAAAATTACGAAAAAAACTAAAACAAAGCGCAAATCATACAAAAACAGAGATAAAAATAAAAATAATATGAAAGGTAAACAAACTACACTCAAAAATAAAATAGCTAACGACCCACTTTGTGTACCTACTATGAAACTATATGATAGCTAGTTGAATACCGGACGAGTTGTTGTTCAATTCCGGTTTCATTTTCTTAATAAACAGCGACTCTGAAATTAAAAGGTCCAGTCTATTTGAGCAAAAAGACAGTACTCTAAAATCTAGGTGAGTGAAAGGATGGTCCCGTGCTAAACTGTGATCCCTTATGGCAGAAAATGGTGGTTTAGAAAGAGGAAACCTAGTTCTAACGGAAAGACCTCTGTGTTCCAAAATTCTGTGTCTAAGCCAGCGGGAACTGGATCCCACGTATCGCAGACCACACTGCGAACAGGTAAACAAGTAAACGACACTCGAATTAAGGTCCACAGGAAGAGCAGGCTTCTCCCTCAAAAGTGATCCTACTATGACCAAGGAAAGGCAATTTAATATACTTTACATCTTTACTAGCAGTACTGTACACCGGTCTGGGACAAAATTTCTCATGTAGAAAATTTTTCAGAACTTTGTAAAAGACAAATACGGGATAAGAATTTTCGGAAAAATAATTCTGGAGGAAGACCATGTCTTGATGAAATAAATTAAAATCACAACAGACATTGTAAGCTCATTTATCATAGTACGTATTGAATTAAGTTTAAACAACTTTGGTGAAAAACTAAGATAATTCAATCCCAAGCCAGTAAAAGTACTTTCTTATAAACGGAAGTCTGAAATTTACCTCTATTTCTGTGTACCTGAACATTTAAAAATGACAACATATTATCCTGTTCTGTCTCACAAGTAAAAGAAATATTAGGATGACGAGAATTAAAATATTCTAAAAATAAATCCACGTGTGAACGTTCCCTAAACACAAGGAAAGTGTCATCCACGTACCTACGATAATACAAGGGTCTGAAAGCACAGGCATTCAGACATCCAAATCTTTCACAATAACCCATGAAACAATCTGCATATACAGGTCCAAGGGAATTTCCCATAGCAACACCATCTATTTGATTATATAATTTACATCAAAAGTAAAATGCCATCAGTTGTAGCCAATTGTAATAACTTTCGCAAATCTATTTTTACTAAGTCCAAAAGTTGTTATGTGGTTTTCACATATATTATTAAGAATAATGTCAGTTGTTTCTTTTAATGGGATATTTGTGAAAAGAGAGGTTACATCAAAACTAGCCATTACAACATCTTGGTTAAAATCGAAAGAACACAATTCTTTGACAAACTTGGAAGAATTTGGGACATTAAACTCACTAAAAGTTAGAGGTTTTAAAACAGGAACTAGAAACTTTGATAAGTAATAGCTAAAAGTGCCAATTGAAGATATAATGGGTCTCAACGGGTTTCCTATTTTATGCACCTTAGGTAGACCATACATATAACCGGGCTTTGACCCTGAAGCATATAAATTACTAGATGCAACTTCCCCAATCTTAGCTCTCAAACTTCTTAACATCCTATTTAATTTATCTTCTAATTTCAAAATGTGACCCGCAATATCTACATTCAACATCCTAAATTTTGTATTATCAGAGAGTATTTCATTCATTTTATCTAAATAATCAGACCTATTCATCAATACAACACCCCTGCCTTTATCTGGTTTTGTAATAACAATATTATCATCGTTCTTAAGATTGCGTAAAATATTGATTCTGTCTTTATTTAACTGATTGTCACCCTCCTTTCTACGATTAAAATTTTTAATAGTCTCATTTGCAATTACTGAAATTTTGTTAAAAATTGAAATAAGGGTTTCACTACCACAAATGTCACTGTTTCTTAAAGTTGAACATAGTTTTTCAAAACTTAAAAAATACTTGAAGAAATTGAATTTCATGGGAGTCAAGGCAAACTCAAGACCAAGAGAAAGAACATCCTTTTCCTCTTTTGTTAAATTTCTGTTAGAAAGATTAAAAATTACTTTACTGCTATCTATTTTCTTACTAACATCAACACCAAGATTTCTCAACTTTCTGCTGTGTGTAAGCCTAACATCTGTCAATTTCTTATCAACATTGGAATCCAAAATAGAAGACAGGCAATTGTAGTCCAAAAAAGAAAGATTATTCCTTAATTCAGCTATTTAATGAAGACACTTCTGTAAAAATTACCTCTTTCTTACGTTTTTGCGCTTTAACCTCAAAGTCTAATAATTTAAATTGCCATGAGAGATAAGTACTCGTGTTGTGAAAATCTCTGGAGTAAACCTTAAATTTAATGAAA
>NC_087207.1:69686363-69696363 GCF_015104395.2 Macrobrachium nipponense
AGAGAGAGAGAGAGAGAGAGAAGTTGTTGGAATATTCAGTTCGAGGTTCTCTCTCTCTCTCTCTCTCTCTCTCTTCTCTCTCTCTCTCTGAGGGCCGCAGGTTGCACACCCCTGCCATAGAATAACGAATAAAAAAAGGACACACACACACACACACACACACACACATATATATATATATATATATATATATATATATATATATATATATATATATGTGTGTGTGTGTGTGTGTGTGTGTGTGTTTGTGTGTGTGGGCATGCGTATGTGTGCATGTGCATGCGTGTGAGCATTAATTAATTATTTGTGAACGTAAACAGCGGCAATCCAGGACAACGCTGGGACGGGGAACATTTAGCAAATGTCCCTTTGAGCATTACCGAAACTAAAGATAAACGCTGTGTTGTCTGGTAAGAGCAGAAGTGGGTCGCGATGAGATCTGAAGGCATAAGAGATGAAGTAATTAAATCATTGTTTGATATTTGCAGTCAATATATTGCCTCGCTTTACCACGAAAATTTTGATTTATTTCTGTAATATCACAAAGATCATCCATTAATTCCTCTTTTGCGCTTTAAACAAAAAAACAAAAAAAAAAAAACAAAAAACAAAAAAAAAAAAAACTTGCGACGTACAGCCAGATTTAGGCGAAAAATGAAAACCGAAATTCTCAGAAATTTTACGAAACGTCGAAATAAATAACTCGGGCATTTATCATTTACATCGCAAATGGCCTGTTTTCATCCTTTAGTCCAGCTATGTCCATTCATGAGCGGTCATAAAAAATCATTTGGCGTTTCCAAAAATATAACTGGAACATTTCAGACTTCACAATTGCAAATCCGGATTTGGAGGTAATCTCTTCGTTTACTATGCCACTGAAAAGGCAGAAAACAATTGCACTCTTCCCTGATGCCTCGCCAGTATTTGGCAAATGCCTTTTTAGTTTGTACGCTCTTTTTTTCTTTTTTTTTTAAGTTTTTCAACAGCCTCAACAGACAAAAGGTATTACGCTTCTGTACTTTAAGTTGCGTTGCGTGTAATTTGAATGACAGATACTCCAATACCTCTGAGCTAATTTTGCATATAGTGAATGCATAATATTTTTCATTCTACGAGCTATGCATTTAATGCATTCACCTAAAGGCACTATTAATGAGATGCAATATAATATGTAACTGCCAAATACGCCAACGATTTAATTACCGCAAGACATTCTAGTAACACAAGCTTTACTCATAATTTAACAAATGCTGACTATTGATGCTGGTTATTGATGTGTCCATGATTTTCCAAGTCCCTGGAATTATGAAAATAATTTGAATGCAAGATCTAGTAATACAATATTACGTTGGGTATGTGACTGACACAAGCACTCCAATAATCCAAAACTGTGTTTGTTTAATGAGCTATAAGTGCCCCGTTCCTACAGATCTATATCAGTGTTTTAATTAAATGATTATATTAAATGTCAGTACTTCAAGGTATGCTGGGTATTGAACGAATACAAGGTACTTTAGATCTATAAAATCATACTGAGCCCTTAAAAACACTTTTGACACAAAACAGTAGATTTAGGTTAGCAAACTTCTGGAGATCAGGATTACAGAAGTCAGTTAATCTAAATGTCTATGGCTTTGTCGTATAGATAGATTTTTATATGACCTTTCTAAATTCATGCAATACTGTCAGATTACAGTAAGAGACATTGATGCTTTAATTCCAATGAATACATAACATTTCAGTGCCTCAATATATGCAAAATTTTTAACAAAATGTCAGGTGCTCCAGTAAGTCTGCCGTGTACATAATGCATGGTATTTCAACACAGCAAGCAATGATGAATATTCTATGAATGCAAAGATGCATATTATTGAATGGAAAATACTACAGTACTAAAAGTTATACTGGCTTCTAATTAATTCAAGAATTGTCTAGCAACTTCAATTATAGCTCATGCATTATCACTCGTGCTATTATTTATGCTTTGAGAAATTGTAACGTCTTTACTGGCAATGTTTCAAATTCATTCAGCAAAAAAAAAAAGTAGATTTTCATATATAAAATGTGACATGATATGATGATAATGAGAAGCGGTTTAATTGTTCGGTTTCTTAAAATTCTTTCATAAAGAAAATCTGAGTTCAATAATCTTGTGTAGACAATAACAAGAATTCAAATTTGAAGATTTGAATCAATATTCACTGACAATAACAAGGTCTCTCATATCTCCACCGAAATTCTTGGCTATCTCGCTTTTTCATTTTTTTCCTTCGTGGCAAAAAAACTTTATTTACACACACACACACACACACACACACACACACACACATATATATATATATATATATATATATATATATATATATATATATATTGTAACCCATTTAATTACAAATATTATATATATATATATATATATATATATATATATATATATATATATATATATATATATATATTGTAACCCATAATTACTTTAAATATCTTTGTTCGTGGTTTATGTCATTTGTTTTAATTAAGCCACGAAAAGTTCTCTTGGAACATTCTTTTATCCCCGGCCAAGGTTTTGTTTGTGTTCATCTGTATAGTGTTTATTCACCATATATTTTTTCTGCCTTTCATGTTTTGTGGAGCGGACTACCCGTCTTCAGCGCTTCGCTTGTTGAACTGCCCCATTACGTGGTTATGCTGTCGCTCTCTCTCTCTTTACCTGGAGTGCGTTTTTGGGCAGCGGGGCAGAGAGTATCGGCTCCCCAACAGAGGAGGTCTTTCAGCATTTTTCACGGCTAAATTACCGGAAGATATTTGCTCCTGATCCTGCAGCTATCATTGAATTTGAGAGGCTCCTGCTAATGAATTTTAGCCTCACTTATGAGCATTGCTGTTTCTTTTGTGCTGCTGCTTGCCACTGCTGCTGGCTGTTGCCGTGTGTTTGACCTCCTGGAGTCGTCAGGAGGCCTTCTAGTGGCGAAGAACGGTAAGCGGACCGTATATGTTCTTCCCCCGCCTGCATGCATAATATAGACAATTTACGTTACCCTGGTGATCCCCTCGGTGCAAGGACACCCCTAGTGATCCGGAAGTAGGACAATTACGTATTCGGTGTGGTCTCTGAGAACATATGCAAGAATTCTTCAGCTATCTCTTCATTCCGTCTTCAGTGTAGTATTGTCGTCAATTTAGGAAATATTATTATTATAAGGTGTATTATGATTAATAATTATTGTGAAATTGATTAGGTTTAAGGTTTACTTCACTCTGCAACTCCAACTGTCGTATGCTAGGGAAAGTGTGTTTTTCTGCCTCCTACACCTTTCTTTCTCTTCGACTGAGGTATAAAAGTTAAGTAGGCGCGTGATGGTTCGAGTGTTATTATTGTAAAGTAGCGTATGCGTTTTTCCAGTTCCTAAGAAAGCTTTTCGAGGACTACTTTTTGTAATTTAAGACTATTTTTGTCAATTAAATTTTATTGTTAAGTATCTTTCAGTGTTTTTGTATCCCTCTTTGAGAGTTAATTTTGCTTTGTGAATTTTGTGTCGCTGCTGGTTCTCGCCTGGTAGTTTGGCACTGAGCCAGTCTGGAAAAAGAACCCTGGATGAATATAATCAGTCTTAAGTTCATTACACAATATATATAATATATATATATTTTATATATATATAAATATATATATATATATATATATATACATATATATCGACGCAAATTTAACATTATCACTTACTCGGGGAATAAGCATACAAAGTACTTTGTTGTTAGGGAGGTTAGGAAAGCCTAAAAAGGTCTTCAAGATACAACAATTTTAGGATAAGATATTTATTTGTTCATTAGAATGAAAATGCAAAAAATAATGTGCATGTTAGCAATACAGAAAAATTATTTCTAATAAAATATAGCGTATTTATTTTGATTATCGTTGGTGATACAACACTATTTTACCGTAGATTTTAGTGGTTGCCCCGAGTAAGCTGGAGGTCGGATGACGCCTTGTTTTAAGCTTACTATAATTCTGACAGAAGCATTGATACTGAACCATTTCACACATTAATCACATAGTATTTCGAGACCAATAACGGGCAGCGCAGTGCTTTATCTAGCCCGTGTCAAAAGTAAATACGGTGGAGAGAACAGAAAACGGGCTTATAACAGCCGGGAACAGAAAACGATCGAACGGCATCTCGGGGGTTTGGGGCTTATAACAGTCGGGAACAAAGAGGCAGGGTAGAGAGCATCAACGCCTGTTAGTAGAAAACAACAGTCCAGAAAAGGAGTCATATTACTCTACGTAAGAACCTTGCTCATTAGACGTCTCCCTTAGCCAAACCGAGCAGGAAAGAGAGATCATGTGATGCTCCGAGGCATTAATTAGCGTAGCCATCGTAATGACGCCACTTAATGAGACACCGGATCACCTTTCTATATAAACTCGTCGTAGGAATCAGGTAGAGTTATAAAAGAGAAGTGAAAGCTGCGTGATATAAAATACAAGGCACTGAATGCTTATAGGCTTGAGGAACCCTTGTCAAGCAGATGAAAAGGAGAGTTTGCCAAGAGTTTTTATTTTAGCTACAACTTGTAGATGTGGAGTAAGTTGCCCGGTGCGATTGTGGATTCTCCCGATCTCCAAATATCTAAGCCAGGAACAAATTCATTGCTGATCTCTGCTGGCGTCCCCTGAATTCCATTTCCATCGGTTGTATTTACTGTTGTATGAATTTATTTATCGTATATTTATAGTCAGTCTCTCTCTCTTTCTCTCTCTCTCTCTCTCTCTCTCTCTCTCTGCTGACTCTGTGCGGAAGTGTTTTCAGCTAAAGATTTAAAGACAGACTGAAAGATAACACTTGTAGTCTTGAGTTACGGTAATGAGTATGAAGAGGGATATTAAGGTCATTTGTATACGTATACTGTATCCGAGACTGTAATAAAGGTATTACTTAATGGCAGTGACCTTCTTTTTGTCATTTGACTTATTAGCATCTGATATTACGAGAAGCAACGTGAGCGTGCACGGGATTCTTTATCTTATGATGCATTGGATTTTGGATTAATATGTATATATATATATATATATATAGTATATATATATATATATATATATATATATATATATATATATATATATATAATATGTATATAATATGTATGTGTGCGTGTGTGCGCGTGTGAGATAGTTTGTAATTGATTTTTCTCGTAATATTTCAATGCTGTCAAATACTACAACTTTTAATGGCTGAGCGGATTCGATCTGAATACGGATAATTGCAATTAGCCTTACCTTTACAACTTCATTTGAGTGCAAATAAGTATATATATATATATAATATATTATATTTATATATATATATTATATATATATATATATATGTATATATATAAGATAAATATATATATATATATATATATATATATATATATATGTGTGTGTGTGTGTGTGTGTGTGTGTATGTATGTATGTATATATATATATATATATATCATATATATATATAATATATATATATATATATATATATATATATATATATATATATATATATATATATTATATATTTGCTACTTTAAAAATGCACGTTTCCCCTCTTTGAAATGTCATGTAAGATTGTGCAACATTTTTTCAGATTCCTAGATAGCTTAGAATAGGATGTTTTAAGATGTGTGTTCAGTTCACATTGCATGTTGTAAAAGAATATATATATATATATTAACGTAGAACGTAAAAAGAGAGAGATCTCCGTTTGCTTCCCTAATCTGTCAACACGTGTGATAGCGAGCGAGCTGGAGTCTTGCATTGTCATCAAAACATGTCAATTTTAATTGTCGCCCAGCCTCCGTTTCGATCGAGTAGAGTACGTCTTTTTTTTAACAGACTCGTCTTGTACGTGTATGTCTTTGTCAAGTCCCACATGGGAATTGCACATTTGGTATGTGAGATTGCATCAGATTTCAGAACTTTCTGGAAGCATTCGTGACAAGAACGTTTTGTATCTTCTGCCCTGTCGAGTTTCCGTAAAGGAAGAGATTTTACTCGATCATAGAACCTCGAGGCAGTCAGATCTCTCTCTCTCGCTCTCTCTCTCTCTCTCTCCCGCGACATCCTTGAGATTATATTAACGTAACATAAATTGGTCACTCGTAACTTGTGAGAATTTCATATTTGATATTTCTTAGAGTTTATTTAGTGTTATTTAGTTTCTTTTGTGGAATCTGAACAAACATTTCGTAACGGCGCCTGGTTTCTTGTGAAATTGTGTAAGACAAGCTGCAGCAAAAGAGAAAGGAAGAAGTTGGTATACCAAAAAGGTAAAGTGTGTTATATTTTTATTAGTTGCAACTAATAACTAATAACGGTTAGGTAATAACTAATAACGGATAGGAATTGTGTTTAACTAATAACTAAAAGTTAATGGGAAAAGTGTTTGGTTAACTAATAACAGATGGTTGTGAAGGTTTGGTAAAAACTGTTGGTTACAGTGTTTTTGAGTGAAAAAGATTTACACTTTTACACATTGCGTATTTTTGTGTTTGTGATTGTTCCATTGTTTGTGCACTATTTCATTTTCTTATTGAAGTGTGTCTTTTTATTTTATATTTTCATTTGCATTCACAATTTAATTGACTTAGTTATTTTCATTGCTTAATCATTGCACATTTAATTAAATTTAACACTTGCGAATTGATTTGCATTTACTTAGAATTCTTTTCAAGTTTTGTTGTTGTTTAGTACTTGTGAATTAATTTCTGATTTCAATTATTACTTGTGAATTAATTTCAAATTTTCAATTATTGCCTAACACTTTTGAATTTCAATTGAATTAATTTTCTTGAATTTTGTGATAAATTAATTTTTATTTAATTTTACTTAATTTGATTCAAGAATTCATTAAACTTTACTTTGTTTTCAAGTAACAGTAATTTTCCCTGATATTGTGAATTTCACTTATAAATTTTGAATTTAATAATAAATTTTTGTATTTAAAATTTTTATAAGTGTTTTCTTTATCTTCCACCAGTATAAGTATATTTAATTATGATTATATTTATGTTAGGTAGAAACATAGAGTGGTAATTGATTTGCTTTCCTTCAATTTTCTTGAAGTGACTTAGAACCAGGGAATTACTTAGACTTCTGAAATCAGGGAAATACTTAGAGTTTTTAAGTTGTTGATGGAGTGATGCCCTTTGATTAATTCAATTACTTACAAGATTACCTCACACCTGTTTTGATGAACTTAGTCTGATTTTCTGCAATACTGGTAAGTGTTAAGGGATCACTGTTGCCTTTAGAGTATTCAGTCGTTTAAACGTGTTATGAGGGTTCCCTTAGATGAGAATGTGAAGTTGCTGTCAGCTTTTATTACTCCATTTGGACTATATCAGTATACTGTTCTGCCGTTTGGTCTGATGAATGCATCCACAACATTTCAACGAGTGATGGATCAATTGCTAGGATCAATAGAAGGAGTAGGTGTATACCTAGATGACATCGTGATTTACTCTACAACGTGGGAAGAACATCTGAAGATTTTGAGGAAAGTTTTCAAGAAACTACAAGAAGCAGGATTAACAGTCAACTTAGAGAAAAGTGAGTTTGGAAAGGCAACTGTACAGTATATTGGGTTTGAAGTTGGGAAAGGCCTTCTTGCTCCAGTAAATGCTAATGTAGAAGGTATCCGTAAGGCTACCCCACCTACTACCAGGAAACAGCTACAGAGATTTTTAGGCATGGCTGGTTTCTATCGTCGTTTTCGCCCAAATTTCTCAGCCGTAGTAGCTCATTGACAGACTTGACTAGTCCCAAAGCTAAATTTATTTGGACTCCAGAGTGTCAAGAATCCTCTGAGGAGGTAAAAGCCATTTTAACTTCAAGACCAGTACTTCAAGCTCCAGACTTCGACAAGAAATTTGTGATACAAGTTGATGCGTCAGACTGTGGTGTTGGAGCTGTTCTACTTCAAGAAGATGAAAATAATATCTACCATCCTGTGTGCTTCATGTCTACAAAATTGAAAAAACATCAAAAAGTATACTCAACAATTGAGAAGGAAACTTTAGCCTTAATCACCGCATTGAAAAAATTTGAAGTGTATGTGAATAGACCTAGGAATGAAGAAATTTTTGTGTTGTCTGATCACAATCCACTATCATTTATCAAGAAAATGGAAAATCAAAATCAAAGACTGACCAGGTGGTCTTTGTGCCTGCAACAGTATAACTTAAGAGTGCAGCACATTAGTGGCAAAAACAATGTAGTTGCTGATTATTTATCTCGTTGCGAATCGTTGGATTCAACACCGTGATAAAAAATCTTCTGGGGGTTATTATATATTGCTATTTTAAAAATGCATGTTTACCCTCTTTGAAATATCATGTAAGATTGTGCAACATTTTTTCAGATTCCTAGATAGCTTAGAATAGGATGTTTTAAGATGTGTGTTCAGTTCACATTGCATGTTGTAAAAGAATATATATATATATATTAACGTAGAACGTAAAAAGAGAGAGATCTCCGTTTGCTTCCCTAATCTGTCAACACGTGTGATAGCGAGCGAGCTGGAGTCTTGCATTGTCATCAAAACATGTCAATTTTAATTGTCGCCCAGCCTCCGTCTCGATCGAGTAGAGTACGTCTTTTTTTTAACAGACTCGTCTTGTACATGTATGTCTTTGTCAAGTCCCACGTGGGAATTGCACATTTGGTATGTGAGATTGCATCAGATTTCAGAACTTTCTGGAAGCATTCGTGACAATAACGTTTTGTATCTTCTGCCCTGTCGAGTTTCCGTAAAGGAAGAGATTTTACTCTATCATAGAACCTCGAGGCAGTCAGATCTCTCTCTCTCTCTCGCTCTCTCTCTCTCTCTCTCTCTCTCTCCCGCGACATCCTTGAGATTATATTAACGTAACATAAATTGGTCACTCGTAACTTGTGAGAATTTCATATTTGATATTTCTTAGGGTTTATTTAGTGTTATTTAGTTTCTTTTGTGGAATCTGAACAAACATTTCGTAACGGCGCCTGGTTTTTTGTGAAATTGTGTAAGACAAGCTGCAGCAAATGAGAAAGAAAGAAGTTGGTATACCAAAAAGGTAGTGTGTTATATTTTTATTAGTTGCAACTAATAACTAATAACGGTTAGGTAATAACTAATAACGGATAGGAATTGTGTTTAACTAATAACTAAAAGTTAATGGGAAAAGTGTTTGGTTAACTATTAACAGATGGTTGTGAAGGTTTGGTAAAAACTGTTGGTTACAGTGTTTTTGAGTGAAAAAGATTTACACTTTTACACATTGCGTATTTTTGTGTTTGTGATTGTTCCATTGTTTGTGCACTATTTCATTTTCTTATTGAAGTGTGTCTTTTTATTTTATATTTTCATTTGCATTCACAATTTAATTGACTTAGTTATTTTCATTGCTTAATCATTGCACATTTAATTAAATTTAACACTTGCGAATTGATTTGCATTTACTTAGAATTCTTTTCAAGTTTTGTTGTTGTTTAGTACTTGTGAATTAATTTCTGATTTCAATTATTACTTGTGAATTAATTTCAAATTTTCAATTATTGCCTAACACTTTTGAATTTCAATTGAATTAATTTTCCTGAATTTTGTGATAAATTAATTCTTATTTAATTTTACTTAATTTGATTCAAGAATTAATTAAACTTTACTTTGTTTTCAAGTAACAGTAATTTTCCCTGATACTGTGAATTTCACTTATAAATTTTGAATTTAATAATAAATTTTTGTATTTAAAAAATTTTATAAGTGTTTTCTTTATCTTACACCAGTATAAGTATATTTAATTATGATTATATTTATGTTAGGTAGAAACATAGAGTGGTATTTGACTTGCTTTCCTTCAATTTTCTTGAAGGGACTTAGAACCAGGGAAGTACTTAGACTTCTGAAATCAGGGAAATACTTAGAGTTTTTAAGTTGTTGATGGAGTGATGCCCTTTGATTAATTCAATTACTTACAAGATTAC
>NC_087207.1:69701363-69706363 GCF_015104395.2 Macrobrachium nipponense
ACCTGTCGGCAGGAAGCGTGGCAGGCCTCGCCCGCCCGTCCCGCGACACGTGGCGGGCCTCACCCGCCAGTCCCGGGATATGTGGCTGGCCTCGCCCGTCCATCCCGGGACACGTGGTGGGCCTCGCCCATGTGTCCTATCACAGACAACACCTTTGCTTAGTCTAAGAAACAGAATGTGCCTCTGGCTCCTTCCAATTCCCCATGGGGCTTCTCTGAATTCTTTCAGTTCTCCTGAGGCTTCTCTGAAGCCTTTCAGTTCTCCTTGGGCTTCTCTGAATCCTTTCAGTTCTCCTGGGGCTTCTCTGAATCCTTTCAGTTCTCCTGGGCTTTCTCTGAATCCTATGCTTCTTCTTCTGGCACTCCACCAATCCTGTCATTTTCCTTGCACTTTCTTCAATCCTCCCATCTTCCTTTCCCTTTCAGGAATCAATAAAACTCTTCAGAAAACATTTTATCATGTCTATTTCCCTGCAACTTCAACTTCCTTCAAAGATCAACAAACCAAAATTATTACAAATAAACATTAAACTTTCCATACAACAAACATTGTCCTCAAATTTTTCACATTCGATCCGTCTTTGTGAAGTCAGCTCCATTCCTTGTAGATCGCGCCATTCCTTGGAGATCACGCCATTCCTTGAAGACGAACAGCTGCTACTTCAATTTCCAGTTGTCTTTCTCCAGGCGTCTGTTTTTCCCCTGCAGGTTCTTCAGGTTGTAAACCAATTTCTCCTTCGCTCCTCGCAGCTGTCCAACCTCATCTTCCAGCTTTTCGTTCCTTTCACCCTGGACACCGGTCTTCCTCTCCAGCCACGATTTCCTTTCTCTAGAAGGCATGTCAGCTCCGTCCTCTTGAGTTTCGCAGCCTCAACTTCACACTGGAGTCCACACTTTTCCTTTCTGAGGTCTTCCACTTCCTTCTGCAGGCGCTCGAACCTGACCTCGACGTCTTTCCTGCCGGATTCGCGCTTTTCGGTCTCGTCCTTTTGTTCCTGGATGAGCCTCGCCATCCGCGCCGCTTCTTCGCTTTTTAACTGCGGGTCTTTCTCCTTCTGTCGTACGAGTTCCTCTTGCCTCTCAACTTGGCTGTTTGCCTCAGCCAACCGCACTGTTAGTTCTCTTATCCTCTCACATAGGGCATCGTTTCTCTCCCCAATTTCCTTTGTCTTTTCCATCAGCTGCTGATTTTCATGTGTTTTCTTGAGGATCTTGTCTTCCAGCTGCCAATTTTCCCGCTTTTCTTGGTCGTTCTCCCTCTTCAGGAACAACGTGTCAGCTTCGAGCGAGTAGGCCCTTTCTTGCCAGGCCTGCTGTTGTAACACCTGAGTGATCTGGATCACACGAGTGTGTTCTTCCCTTCCGCCCGCCTTCTTGTTGTCGAGCCTCTGTTGCAGCTGAAGAATTTTATCCTGTTCAAGTTCATCTGCTGCTCTCTCTGGCACCGGATGGTTTCTCGCCAAGCCGCAATTCTCTCCTTCAGTTCCTTCTCCTTGGGCTGTTCAACTCCATCAACAGTAGTCAGGAAGAACCTCAGAACCTCACCAGTGAATAGGCAGCCACAATAAACAAGACGACTATTCCTACGTTAGACTCCTCTCCGTATTTCGAACAATATCTGGACATACCCAGTTCACATACTCTCCTCTCATTCTCTCTCGATTTTTTCGTTGATTTTCTATATTCCACGAGAGATATTTTGATTTTTCAAAAAATATAGCAGGAAATATTCTGAACTTTTTTTTAACTCTGCCTTGTCTCTTGGTGTTATAAATTGCTGAAATCTCTCTTTAACTCTCAGGGATTTTTTGCAGTACGTATCTCTCTCTCTCTCTCTCTCTCTCTCTCTCTCTCTCTCTCTCTCTCTCTCTCTCTCTCTCTCTCTCTCTCTCTCTCTCTCTCTCTCTCTCTCCATGCGGGTTTTTTGTTAATCTTATCTGTTAAAATAAATTTGGGGATATTCCTTTATTTACCTTTTTGTCTATAAGAAATACAATACTACCTACAGGCGGGCAATTGCAACTTGGGGGGAAAATGGACATTTTTCTAAGGCAAGTTTCACTTCTATTGAATTTTACATGATAACTAATTAAAAGATACAATTCTAAACGAATTAGCCGAAACATCAAAGAAATATATATATATATATATATATGTATATATATATATATATATATATATATATATATATATATATATATATAGATATAATAATTAACTACTCAACCATAAACATTTTCAAAAACTATAGCAAAGTTTTAAGATTTTAAATGTATATCATATGGATACAAAGAAAAGATGAACTGAAATTTAATTATATTACATTTTGTCTTACATAAAAGTGAAAAAAAATATAAAGGAGTACAGTTTTATTAGGACATAACTCTCGTTCGTAAACTGAAATGCAATATGAAAACAAAGTAGAAAACACTAACATCCCTATTCCTATTTAAGGCGAAAATGACTCTAGCCATGAATTGGGGTAACTTGACGCGACGCGTTTGGTGTGAACGCAACCTTAATAAGACGTTGCGTATGTGTGAACGCAACCTTAATAAGACGTTGCGTATGTGTGAACGCAACCTTAATAAGACGTTGCGTATGTGTGAACGCAACCTTAATAAGACGTTGCGTATGTTTAATATAATATGCAGGCAGGTTTCTGAACGTCGGAAATATTTGAGACTCCTTGTAACACATTAAAAATGGGATGTAAATATGCAATTCACAATTATCTTATTATTTGAGAACATCGAAATAATAAGAATTGTTTTGAATGAATGCGGATTCAGCGACCATTAATCACCTGAAATCTAAGTTCAGTCCCAATTCAGTAACAGAACAAAAGTAAACACACCTTTGATTAACCACAAAGTCATTTTCCAGGGAATCCATGTAATGTGACTGGAAATTCTTTGTACAGTTCTGTGACGGACGGTCAATTTGAATCACAGTAATTTTAAAGAATGTTGTATTCCAATAAAATATGCAGCACTCCGACAGTACTGTGTAACTACACTATATCATCAAATTGTTTTAAAACTGAAAATTCAATAGAGATGATGAAAATTTGAATTCCATTTTCAAGTGTTCAGTTATTGACTAATTATTATGTAGTATACTACCGGGTTTTTCGAAATTAGAGCGCCCCCCCCCCCCCCCCCCACTCCACAGCACGATCAAAGTTGATGAAGTTTTCTGTTATAGGCTATCTCCAAGTACATTATCTTAAGTTTCTATTAAGTCATTTTTCATTTTAAATTTCTTGTATTTTCAGACTGAGTGACGGAGTTAGATACAGCCGCCATGGCTAACGACTTGGAGGAAATCAGATGGATTGACTGAATCCGGGCTATAACCTTCAGAGAGGCCAAGGATGCTGGCGCATCCTTCATTCCACGTTCCTGGATAGCTAAATACATTAAAAGAGATAAATCCTTTATTAAAAGAAACTGGAACAAAAATCCATATGACTGTCATCACGAAAAGAGTGAGAATCTTGTAAGGGCTGAAGTCCTTTCTCAGGAGTCAAAAGACATCATAGCTGAGGCATTGGGTAGACCAAGAAAGTCTTTATGCAAATTGACGCTTGAAATAGAAACGAAAAGGGGAAAGAAGAGAAGTTATAGTGCTGTATATCATGAGTTGAAAAATCTGGTATCAAGCCATTTCATGTCATCAGCAAGCCCAACATCACTCAGCAACATAGAGAAGACCGTGTATGGTTTTGTGGTTCATTTCTTAAAGATTGGGATGAAGCTGACTTTCTCCATGTTGCCGCATCAGATGAATTCTTCATTTACACAGTCAGGAAGCCAATTCATAAAAATGACATCATTTGGGCTGCAAAATTGGATCATATCAGCAATGACGTGCGCTATCACCAAGTTGTGAAATTTCCTGAATGTTTGGGAATTTTTCTCCATTTCACAGCCAAACGGTTAATGTGGATCATCAAAGAAAAAGGACAGTCATGGAATGGCGAATACTTCAGAGAAACTGTTCTTACTGGTGGAGTATTTCCTCTCCTCAAAGATTCTGAAAATGTGTTATCTGTTGAAGAAATCACATTTTTGCATTATAAGGCACCATGTTTTAAGGCTCTTCAGAAACAGGAGCTGCTTCGAAACAGTGGTATCGATTTCTTCTCGTCAAGTGAATTTCCAGGTAGCTCCTCTGACCTTAATGTGTGTGAAACATTGGTAGTATCTTAAAGGATCGTGTTGAAGCGCGCACAGTGAACTATGATGGTATACCAAGCCTCGACGACCTGCGAAGAGAGGTGACCGAAGTGCTCAGGGAAATGGAGTTTGAGTCTCAGCTTTTTTTGCGATTTACTGAAATCATACCCCTCAAGAAGGCCATACAAAATATCAAATACTCAAAGAGAAACTTAAATAAGTACCTGTTCTGAATTACTATTGTTTTTGTCCATATCAATTTTAGTTTATGCTGTAGAAAGGGGGGGGGGGGTGGCCTTTAATTTCGAAACACCCCGTATATATGTTCATATAACCGAATAACCTACCTATCATATTGGTTATCATTTCTATCGCTATGGAATGCATCCACCGACAATTCCAGTACCTGTTATCTAGTATAACACTGAACTGTCTTCTCTACCAGAGAGAGAGAAACGACGATTACATTTTCTTTGAACTTGAGAGCACTTTTTTTTTTTACCTGGTGCAGTAGTTTTCATCAAATGAGACACAATAATCCATATTTAAGATATTTAATTCTCTAATTAATGTTGTCTTCCGACCACTAAACTAAACACAAACAAGAAAATGCTGGCACATTTCATAATCATACAAACTCGCATTGTTAAGAATGCAGAAGTCTGTAAAAATAGTTATGTAGGGAATGTATTAGCTAGGAAAATTTACTAGTAGAGTTATGGTAGATGAAGGCGAAGGGGAGGTAGAGAGAGAGGTAGAAACTGAATGCAAAATAGGATGTTTGAAAAGTGAGACCCATAAAACCTGTGCCTTCGACACA
>NC_087207.1:69711363-69713863 GCF_015104395.2 Macrobrachium nipponense
CCACATAGCAAGCGAATTCCCGGCACTTGCACAGAACCAGTACAAAAAGAGGTATGATTCAGTGGCAAAAGCCCTCCACTGGACCCTGTGCAAGAAACATCAGCTACCTTGAAGTAATAAGTGGTACGAGCACCAACCTGAGGGAGTGATAGAAAACGATCAGGCAAAGATCCTCTGGGACTATGGTATCAGAACGGACAGGGTGATACGGGCAAATAGACCAGACGTGACGTTGATTGACAAAGTCAAGAGGAAAGTATCACTCATTGATGTCGCAATACCATGGGACACCAGAGTTGAAGAGAAAGAGAGGGAAAAAATGGATAAGTATCAAGATCTGAAAATAGAAATAAGAAGGATATGGGATATGCCAGTGGAAATTGTACCCATAATCATAGGAGCACTAGGCACGATCCCAAGATCCCTGAAAAGGAATCTAGAAAAGCTAGACGCTGAAGTAGCTCCAGGACTCATGCAGGAGTGTGATCCTAGAAACGGCGCACATAGTAAGAAAAGTGGTGGACTCCTAAGGAGGCAGGATGCAACCCGGAACCCCACACTATAAATACCACCCAGTCGAATTGGAGGACTGTGATAGAGCAAAAAAAAAAAAAAAAAATATAATAATAATAATAATAATGATAATAATAATAATAATACTTTCAAACCAATAAACCATTAATATATCAAAATAAAACCTCTTTGATTTCAGTAACCAGCACAAATTCGCCTAAGGGAATCACACGTGCCATAAATAATGATAAAATGATATTAGCCCTCAATTAAGAAAAACTATTAAAGCTTGACGCACATCATTTTCTGTAATCTCTGCAAATCCATTTTCAAAGCCTGATTCGTCATCAATCGTCCAGATGTCCTTGATATTTAAAAACAAAAAACTTCGTAAAATATTCATAGTTTATTAAATTACCTTCGTGAATTCTCTATATCATATCAAATTACCAGAAGGTGGGAGCATATATACATAAGGCTCAATCATAACTAAAATTTGCATAGTTTTTTAAATCACCTTCGTGAATTCTCTATATCATATCAAGTTACCAGAAGGTGTAAGCATATATACATAAGGCTCAATCATAAATAAAATTTGCATAGTTTATTAAATCACCTTCGTGAATTCTCTATATCATATTAAATTACCTGAAGGTGTGGTGTAAGCATATATACATAAGGCTTAATCATAACTAAAATTTGCATAGTTTATTAAATTACCTTCGTGAATTCTCTATATCATATTAAATTACCAGAAGTTCAAATCAAGTTCATCATCATAATTCAGTGTTCAAGACACTGCCTTAACCAGCGAGAGACCAGGGTTCCGTTCTTTAGCGAGAAGGGGCGATTTATATCCTCATCCCATACATACTCGTGGAAACTTTTTGGTACTCCATCCCCCATAACAGAAAGTTGTATTTAGGTTATAGGCTCCCACGGGGACCCACACACCTTTATCTCACCTGCCCAGCCGATCTCCTCACAACAAACATCTCCGCGCGCCGAACGCCGGTATACAAGAACTCATCTTTTGTACATACATTTTTCCATTCATATTAATGTTATGTTAAATGTATCATTATTACTGCATGCGTTACAATGTCAGCATTCCATTTAAGCCATAGCACCATAGCTTCAATCGTGTCTTGTATATATATATTATATATATATATATATATATATATATATATATATATATTATATAATATATATATATATATATATATACCTTTCCATCCGTCAACAAATACAAGCGATTGTTTTGTGACCTCTGTTTTGGTTCACCTCGTGTCAGGCACTACGTTTCCGCTCGCAATAGCTATTGACTTGCCTGTTTGTTGATAGATTACTAAGTTTGTCGATGTTACCTCTTACCCACGCTTTCACTACAAGGTTATTACGCACGCACTAAAACACACACAAACAAAACACATACACATATACATATAATATATATAGATATATATATATAATATATATATATATATATATATATATATATATATATAGACAGAGAGAGTGAGAGAGAGAGAGAGAAGAGAGAGAGAGAGAGAGAGAGAGAGATAAATGACCAACGATGAAACATCAGTAATCAGTTAAAAAGTACATCCTCATGCAATTAAGAACGGGTGATCTCGACGAGGTAATATTCACCTTTCTGATATTTTTTCAAATTACGATACTGATATATTCTCTGTTTACTTCGAACTTTCCTTATTATTATTATTATTATTATTATTATTATTATTATTATTATTATTATTATTATTATTATTATTATTATTATTATTATTATTATTAAATTCAAGGAAACTGGCTCTCCTCACAACAGATGCTATCAAGAAAAGTCACGTTTCTTAGGAACTTTTAAAATGAGGTGTCAAAAACAAAAACTCTCTCTCTCTCTCTCTCTCTCTCTCTCTTCTCTCTCTCTCTCTCTCTCTCTCTCAATCTCTCTCTCTCTTTCGGTTTCTTTCGGTCTCTC
>NC_087207.1:69716363-69721363 GCF_015104395.2 Macrobrachium nipponense
GTGAACAATTATTTTGACTACTATTCTGCCTATCGTTTTGAACTATTACTTTTTCCTATAATTTTTTTCATGAACTATTATTTCGAATATTATGTTGACTATTATTCTGAACTACTATTTTTTCCTATAATTCTTTTCAAATTTATGAACAATTATTTTAAGCACAATTTTGACTATTATTTTGAACTATTATTTTGATTATCATTGACCTGCTTTCATCAGTTAATAATAATAATAATCATAATCATAGTAATAATAATAATAATAATAATCTGGTTTGCTTCTGTAGCTCCAGTCTCTGGTTGTTGGTTGCTGTCGTTGTGGTGGTCAGTTGCTGGATGACGACCTCCAAGTACCTGACCGTCTTCCCCTTCAATTGGGTTGAATACCTGGTTGCCGGACGAAGCTCCTCTGTTGCCAGAGGTTCCATTTACGTCGTTGTCGTTTAATCTTTCATTTCTTTCCATCATTGCTGAGTTTTGCTATTTAACCCATAGCTGGACCCTACCCCATCAGGAATAGGTACTCATTTACAGCTGAGTGAACTGAGGAAATTATGGTAAAGATCCTTTCCCAAGGAATCTACGCCGAGAATAGCAGTCACCCATCCAACGACTGACCAGCCCCAATGTTGCTTAACTAGTCCATTGACGACCTAACCCACTCTGCCACGGCGCCACAGTGGAAATTGTACCCATAATCATAGGAACACTAGGCACGATCCCAAGATCCCTGAAAAGGAATCTGGAAAAACTAGAGGCCAAAGTAGCTCCAGGACTCATGCAGAAGAGTGTAATCCTAGACACGGCGCACATAGTAAGGAAAGTGATGGACTCCTAAGGATGCAGGATGCAACCAGGAACCCCACACTATAAATACCACCCATTCGAAATGAAGGACTGTGATAATAATAATAATAATAAATAATAATAATAATAATAATAATAAATATTATTATTATTATCATTATTATTATTATTATTATTATTATTATTATTATTATTATTATTATTATTATTATTCACAAAGTAATTACTACTCAACAAAAGGCACTGAACTTTACAGAAAGTTATTCAAGTCAAAAGAAAGCTTTCTAAAAATACAAGTTGTCAGAACAACGGGAAGGAAACAAATTCTAAAGTCAGTATTAGACGAGACAGCATAATAATAATAATAATAATAATAATAATAATAATAATAATAATAATAATAATAATAATAAACCTACCCACCCCCTGCAAGCTATTTTGTCCGCCCAGGGTGGGGGCGGGGTAGAGGGGAACGGGAGGGTAAGGGAGACATCCACGATCCTCCTGTGCACCTATTTGTGTGCCCCGGGTGAGGACGGGGTAGGTAGGGGATCGGGAGGGTAGGGAAGACAGCAGCGCCGGGTTCCAGCTCTTGTAGCGCATGACAACAAGATCATAGTAATAGTAATAATAATAATGAGTATGCTAAAGCAAGACTACAGATTTATTTCAAGCAGATATTGGGGTACAATTAAAATCCATGTGGTTATCCCTTTAGAAGACTTTGTGTAACCATTTTGATTGGTGAGAATATGACATAGACAGAAGAATACTGACGGCTTAAAAAGCATTTTGCTATTTAATTTAATTTAGAAGTGGTGACGTCTTCGAGAAAAAAAAAATAAACCAAGAAGCACATGATACTTCGTGACCTCCAGAAACTCCTTTCCCACCCTCAACCCCCAAAACCCACCCAGCAAAAAGGGGATTTGTTATGACTACACGGGGGAAGAAATATCAAATTACCTAGGAATATTTATAATCACATCAGTCAGAAGAGGCATGACTATTTTGATTAAATGAAAAGTTTTGGAGCTAATCAAACGAAAATTGGCCAAAGGTTAATATCAAATTATATAGAACCAAATCTGTTAGAAAGTGTTTTATTCGTTATGACTTTCCAATAAGCAAATCTTCATCAAAGTAACCTGAATGTAGTACCAAGAATCACATCAGTAACATTATTCGATGCCATTTCTGTTAATTAAAAAGTGAGAACATTGATTTAACTGAACTTTGGAGAAACCGGACGATATCAATTATTGTACCTGCGAGAAGATTGACTGATATTCCGACTAACCAAATATTGAAAAGAGTGATTGTCCACACTAAGTCAAGATACAATTCCACATTGATTAATCAAAGACTAAGGTCGTTAATGAAATGGGTTATTTGGAAAAAAATTGAAAATATTAACAAATGACTTCTTCAGAGGCATAGCAGTTTCAATTGATTTATACACGAGGCTTTTGTATGTAAAATATCAGGTAAATAGGAAGCGATAACTGTATAGATTAGTTATGTCGGATGCACATTTATGACGGGGAATATTTTGGACAAACATTAAATCGGATAAACAAACAAGCAATAACGATATCGCGATGAAGTTAAAGAAAGCTCAGACAAAGCAGAATTTGTTAGTGGAAGATAGAGAAATGAAACTAGATCATTTGCATGAGGAAGACATACGAAATAATAATGATAATAAAACATCTCACCTGAATGAAAGCTGTATAATTTTTTTTTTTTTTTTTTTTTTTTTTTTTTTTGAAAACTGAACTATATTGGGCGAAAATTGACGAAAATTTTTAAAGATATAAAACAATGCTAGCGATCATGTCAACCTTGAACGAAACGCCTGAAAAAGAGAGATAAAAACACGAAAATATATTCACAAAAAATAGAAGCAAAAACGTGGCGTGCCAACATAATGAGGAAAACAAATAAACTGAAAGGAGCGAGAAAAAATAATGGCAATTTTCCTGAAAAAATACGAAAAAAAGGCTTTGAACAAAAGATAATTACCATAATTATTTCGTCGCATTTTTGGGGGTCTTATATTAAACATGAATAGCGGCGCCACAGAGCGTAAACCTCCTTTGCGCCACTGTTGCAAACACTTGCAAGTGAGGAATTCTGAAGAAAAGGATATGCGGAAGGTTTTCGTTGTCCCTTTTTCAAACAAGAAAAAAAACAGCACAACCGGAAGTAAAAACAGAAGACGTGACGAGCTCCGGGTTCTCTGGACGTTGTTTTGTTTCTCAAGACCTCGCAACCAAAAGAGGTGAAGATAGATCTTGCTCAGAGATTCTTTTTTTTTTTTTTTTTTAACAAAAAAAAAAAGGGGAGATGCTGAGAGTCACACGAGTTTTGTGGCTTTGCATAAGTGAAGGAGAGAGAGAGAGAGAGAGAGAGAGAGGTTGTTGCTTATGACAAGCAGCGACGAATGCGTGTTCCAAGTCATGTACCCTTTTCAACTTCTTAACTGAATATGAATCCCATGATGCTCTACAGAATCGTCTCATAACTTTTTGTCTTTTTATGCAGAGTCTAAAAGTACAGTGGAATACTTTATTTTAGACCAATAACGCTTAGCTTTACAAGTAATCGGTTTTTATTGCAAGCATAAACTAAGTTTTTTATCGTCGTTATCATTAAGGACATATTTATATCATATAATATCCTAAAGTACGGACGACAATTGCACCAGAATAGAAAAACATGAACAAACGAAGAGCAGAATGATAAGATACCATGGAAACGAGAAGAAAAAAAAATGAATGGAAAAAGATCAATATAGCAATAACTACAAAGGAGTATCAGAGATTTCAAACCTCCAGTCACCCTTCTAAGTTACAATTTTCCTTTTCTCATATTCTTCTAAGTTTAGATTAATATCTGAACTGCTGGACATCTACGCTGGCCACCAGGAGTTCATCAAGGAGTTGCTGACTTTGTATTTCTGCCTGAACGCATGATCATGTGAAAACTAATGAACCGATTAGTATGATTTTTCTTTCAAAGATTACAGATCCGCATCTATATTTCTTCATTAGTAAGTTCATTGTTATCGTCGCTGGCGTCATTAACGAAGCAGGCTATAAGAGCATGTGAGTACCCGGGTATTCTTGTAATTTAAGCCGGAAATTTTTAACTTAGAAGGGTAACTAGAGGTTTGCAATCTCTGATACTCCTTTGTACTTATTGCTGTATTTATCTATTTTCCATTCATTTTTGTTCATTCTGTTCTTCGTTTGGTCATGTTTTTCTATTCTCGTGCAATTGTCGTCCGTATTTCAGGATATTATATCATGTAAATATGTCCATGATGATAACTACGATAAAAACTTAGTTTATGTTTGCAATAAACATCGTTTACTCGTAAATCCAAGCGTTATTGATTCTAAAATAAAGTACTCCACTGTACTTTTAGGCTCGGCAAAATGGCTGCTATTTGTATCCTTTAAAATACAGTACATATAAGTGAAATCTATGTAGAGCAAATATATATATATATACAGAAGATTTCAGCCAGTTAACTGCGTACCAAGAGTTCAAACGTAAACAGGTCACTTGATTCCGCGTCAGCAGTCGTCAAAAATTGACGTCACAGACTTAAGGGAAAAAAGAATCATATATGATTTGCCACTAATGAAAACGAGTCTTGGCACAAGAGTCAAGTTCCTAAAAATAAAGGAAGCCCGTTATTAGGAATGTGACGATAAAACAAAACCCAGTCATGATAAATTTGGTTTATCATTTCAACAGCATTTCAGGGAAAATCCTGTGAATACGAGCGACGCGAAAATAGATATTTCTTTAACATTTTTGAAAATATCTCAGCGACCTCAGGAGTTAAAAAAAGAGCGATATAAAAGTATATTATCATTTTTCCAATTTTTCTTCTCTAATAAGCCAGGTGGTTGCGTTACACCTGATGCTGTTCATAATATTCTCTTATACTTGATGTATTTAAGGAAACAAGTATGTGGCAAACTTTAAAATTTGTATTGTCGTTATAAAAAGCAATTAGATATATTTAAAAACTTGCTATGCAGCTCAGAGTTTTATGAATAACTTCTATATGTTTTCCTATATGAAGTTGCGATGTATTCAAAGGAAAAACTTCCTATAGAAAAAACAATTAAGCAACAAGCCTGCACTTTTTCACTTCCATCTAGAAAATATTTA
>NC_087207.1:69726363-69728863 GCF_015104395.2 Macrobrachium nipponense
ATCCACAGTTATATAGTGATCTGTATTACTCTCTATAAAATAAACCACGTTAACGTTAAAATATGTATTATATAGTAATATGCTTTACTATATAATTGTAGATAATTATTATTATTATTATTATTATTATTATTATTATTATTATTATTATTATTATTATTATTATTATTATTATTACTGAAGCAATCTAGATATATCAGGACCAATAAAAAGAGCTTTCGAGATCCGTTTCAGCATTACTATCAATAAAAGGCTAGATAGAGTTTTTTTATTTGTTATCTTGAATGTAAATTACAAAAACTATGGCGGATTATTATTATTATTATTATTATTATTATTATTATTATTATTATTATTATTATTATTATTATTGTATTATTTATTATTATTATTATTATTATACATATTTGTTTGTACCATCCTAAACACAGAATGAATTCTTATATGATTATATGAATGAAACTTCTGAAGAATTTTTTAGAGCAGGTTTTTGCTAAGAAGTTAAAATCACAGGATATAATTCTTGAAGGACTTAAGAGAGATGTTTTATCAATTTGTCTTTCTTTATTTTTCATTTTTTTTCATTTTTTTTTTTTTTTTTTTGGCATTAGTTACATAAGCCCAGTGGAGAGTATTTTGATGCACAAATGGAATTCAATCAAATTTTGAATTATTATTATTATTATTATTATTATTATTATTATTATTATTATTATTATTATTATTATTATTATTATTATTATTATTATTATTATTTTTTGGGAGAAGACCCTCTTTTAAACAAATTCTGTTGAATAAAATGGCAGAATAAAATTAATTCGCTGAATTTTGCCATTTCATTCAATAGTGTTATTATTATTATTATTATTATTATTAGTTATTATTATTATTATTTATTATTATTACTTGATTATTATTATATTATTATTATTATCGAGAAGATGAACCCTATTCATATGGAACAAGTCCACAGGGGCCACTGACTTGAAATTCAAGCTCCCAAAGAATATGGTGTCCATTCGAAAGAAGTAACTAAATGTAATGGGGAATACAGAAAGGGGGGCTCAGTTATTATTATTAGAGACTCATATTTAACAAATATATAAACGAATAAAAATGCAAGTAGAATATCAAGATACGAGTTAAATTGGATCTTCCCTTGAACTTCTGAAGTCACAGTTAATTGTACGACATCCTCTGGGAGTCTGTTCTGCGTTCCAACGGTGTGGAATAAAGGACTTAATGGAATTGAGAAGTTCGAGAGTAAAGCACATTTACTCCATATTGGTGGTACTGTTCAGCGAATATGGCTCCTTTCGGCAGGAAAGTGGTAGTACAAGCGCGGATTTTACAAAGCTACCTGATACAGTCCTATAAAATTCTCTCTCTCTCTCTCTCTCTCTCTCTCTCTCTCTCTCTCTCTCTCTCTCTCTGAGAGAGAGAGAGAGTCCGACTACTCAGCAAAACAATTTCCTTTTATTGGAAGCCTGTGTGAAAATTCTGTTTCCACAAATGTCTCAAAAGTAAGAAGGAAAAAATACGCACCAAGAGGTTCCTCCTTAATTAGGACTGGGTAATTTGCGTTGATGCCATTGCATCTGCCCTAATTGGGCTTATGGGTATTAATTTCTGATGGAAAAATATACGGAAATGTCCCCAGCTGGCCCGCCCCTACTTTCCCGAATTTTCCGGCCATTTGAGAGGAAGCTTTGAATCTGCAATAACAGATCTTGTGTCGTTCACTTTTTTGTTGATTCTGCTCTGAGAAACATTTATTATTATTATTATTATTATTATTATTATTATTATTATTATTATTATTATTATTATTATTATTATTAAATCATAGACTAACAGCATCATAGGCATAAGTTCCAATACCTGCAGCTACTCTAAGCTGGGCAAAAATTAAACATAGGCGTCCAGAAGAATTCTCATTATTATTATTTTGTTTTTTGGTCTATCACAGTCCTCTAGTTCGACTGGCTGATATTTATAGCGTGGGGTTCCGGGTTGCATCCTGCCTCCTTAGGAGTCCATCACTACTACGTGCGCCGTTTCTAGGATCACACTCTTTTGCATGAGTCCTGGAGCAACTTCAGTCTCTAGTTTTTCTATATTCCTTTCCAGGGATCTTGGGATCGTGCCTAGTGCTCCTATGATTATGGGTACGATTTCCACTGGCATATCCCATATCCTTCTTATTTCTATTTCAGGTGTTGATACTATCCATTTTTTCCCTCTCTTTCTCTTCAAACTGGTGTCCCATGGTATTGCGACATCAATGAGTGATACTTTCTTCTTGATTTTATTATTATTATTATTATTATTATTATTATTATTATTATTATTATTATTATTATTATTATTATTATTATTATTATTATTATTATGCAGCAAGAGTATCCATATATATACGATGAACTTCATTGAAGAAAGGACGTATTTTTACAGCATTCTCACAAAATAAAAATTTTCTTTACTTATATCAGCGTCCAAG
>NC_087207.1:69733863-69736363 GCF_015104395.2 Macrobrachium nipponense
CGTCAGCTCTCCACTTCTCACATTTCCTCTTTGTTTCGATGTCTTTTTCTCTCCTTTCATGACAAATCTCGAGAGATCTTGGCCTACTTTGGTATTCCGTGAATTATAATTATCCCTTTTCGCTTACTAGGGGAGTAAGCCTAAAAATTAATTTATTGTTGTTGTTGTTCTTCTTCTTCCTGTTGTTGTTCTTGTTGGGGGGTAGGAAAGCCCACGAAAAAGCCTAAAAAGGTCTGAAAAGGGTACTTCTCGTTAAACAGTACAGAACAATGATTCGTAATGAAATATTGTGTATTTATTTAAATTTTCGTTGGTGAAACAATAAGCTGGAGCTCGAATCACGACTCATTTTTTTTAAAGGTGCATATGAATCCCTCTTTCATAAGGAGCACTGTTTCCCCTCCCATATTTTCCACATTGTGAGTCGGGCCTGGGCTAGAAATGGACATTGTGGTAAAAAATTAAGTATATCTTACTTTAACCAGACCACTGAGCTGATTAACAGCTCTCCTAGGGCTGGCTCGAAGGATTAGGTATTTTTACATGGCTAGGAACCAACTGGTCACCTAGCAACGGGACCTACAGCTTATTGTGTTATATTAAGTATATCTTAGTTTTACCAGACCACTGGGCTGATTAAGAGCTCTCCTAGTGCTAACCCGAAGGATTAGATATATCTACGTGACTAGGAACCAACTGGTCACCTAGCAACGGGACCTACAGCTTATTGTGGGTTACGAACCACTTTATATTGAGAAATGTATTTCTATCACCAGAAATAGATTCCTCTGATTCTGCGTTGGCAGAGCGGGGATTCGAACTTCGTCGGCCTTTAGAGTAACAAATATTGAGACGAATAAACAAAAATGCAAAGGCATTATTACAGGAGCAGATTAAAAAAGAGATGCAGAGTAAAGAAGAACATTTTTTTACGTAATGTTTGGATGCGTCACCGTTCTCTTGTCATTCCCGACCGGGCTGTCAATCACAAATCATCAGGGTAATTGATCATTAATGGAAAACACGCTTTGCTAGGCTGAATGATTAATGAACCTGTCTGAGACAGATGATTCTCGCAGTACAAATATTGTAAAACATTCATAGCTCTCGCATAATGAATGGAGAGAGAGAGGACCTCTGCTCGCGTTGAATTTATTCACACTGTGTTTATTTCGGGCGACTGTCCTTCGCAGTATTTAATATGAAACACCTCTGTGTCAGTATCTGATATTGTTATGAGTTATTGGTAGCCGTCTTTCTTATTTACGAGATGTTATTTATGTTTTTTGGTAGGCTATCGATGGACTAACATCAGTGCCCTAATCTAGAGTTTGCTCGAAGATCCACCAAAAAGAAATGGTAGGGCTATTGGTCATTAGTCATGAGAGAAATGACAGGACGGCATCTTAAAGGAAACAAAGCGTGGTCCAAACCTCCAGCTTACTCGCATGCAAGATTTTCCCCTTACACATAAGTTCTAAATATTATATTCCTAATGTAACAAAAATTAAAATCTACGGCCAAATAGTCTTGTTTCACCAACGAAAAATAAAATAAATACTCTATATTTTTTTAGAAATAATTTTCCTGCACTGTTCAACATGCACATTATTTATATTTTACATTTTCATTCTAATAAATAAATCACAAATATCCTATTCTAAAATTCCTGTATCTTTAACCCAACGCAAAACCACGTTTTTCAGACCTTTTTAGGCTCTTCCAATAAGAACAACAACAGCAAGAGAGATGGAAAATATCTCTGCATTAACTGAAACTAAACCAGAGATAACATTTTTTCATGCCCCTCTTCCGTGTTTCCTAGAAGGGTAAGCATTATTCCACAGCAAAAGGTTTTTCCAGAGGCATAAAGCAGCGGTAAAGAAAGGATATCAATCAATGTAGAGTGCTAGGTTCCTATGTTGACTTTTACACCTGACAGGCATTTGGAATTTCATGAATCTCATTTTCTCACAGGTAATCCCATAACCGGATTTTATTAGATTTTGAAATATTTCAAACACAGATTATTATTATTATTATTATTATTATTATTATTATTATTATTATTATTATTATTATTATTATTATTATTATTATTATTATTATTATTATTCAGAATATTAGTGCTCTTATTCAAATGGGACAAGCATACAGGGGCCATTGACTTGACATTCAGGCTTCCAAAAAATTAGGTGTTCATTTGAAAGAAGTTACAGAAGATAACAGGAAATACAGAAAGAAGAGATCTTGTGAATAATGTACATCCTAGAAGGCATAGATGAACCCCTATCAATTATTTATATTCACGATCTGAGCCAACATCCGAAGAAAATGTATTTCTCTACCTCAGACAATAAAAAGATCATCCCAGAGTCCCAGAAGACCCAAATGCTAATTTGCATAATTCATCTGTCTTGATGTAACTCGACATAAATCATAAGTGTATTCATAGGTATCTTAAGTCAGGGATAAAAGACTAAATTATAAATGGTATCTT
>NC_087207.1:69743863-69758863 GCF_015104395.2 Macrobrachium nipponense
ACGTACACACTAATTCACACTCTTCGTCAACACCCCCATTAACTGGTCGTAGCCAGTTTTCAAGGTCACCTTGAACAATAGCCTCACGACACTGATATGCTTAAGTAAGGAACTTTAACATCATTCCTCCCAAAAAAGAGATATCAGCATCCTCTAGGTTGTCGCCCGGACTCTGTCTCCATGGGAAGTTAAAAATGATAAGTCTGCATATTCTAAAAAATTCACAGCACATCACATTATAATGGTATATTAAACATATTATTAATTATAGCCCTCTTTCATATAACATATATATATATACACGTATATCCAGACCTATTCTACATAATACGAGGAAGCTAAGAGATTATGACCATAAACATGCAAGGCTTTTCAAAGGAAAGCAACTTTAAGACGCCGTTGAAAATATTAAACGTGTGTCACAATGGTCCAAGATAATGACAGCATGAATTTCGAACACTTTTCTATTTTTTTTTTTCTTTTTTATTTATTGTGTAACGTATAAACCAGACAAAAACCGACGACGCTAATCCTGGAACTTGGAAATTCTTGGAGAACCGTCACACGCCTACAGAATAATTAACCAATTTAGCATTGTTCCTGATTTACGGCTTCCTGGAAATAATCTCTCTCTCTCCTCTCTCTCTCTCTCTCTCTCTATGTATATATACATATATATATATATATATGTATATATATATATATATATATATATATATATATATATATATATATAATTTATATATATACATGATTAGATTAACTCCCCATATTATGGAATTAAAATACAAAATTATTTCGAATCACTCTTCTCTGCCCCAAACCCTCCTAAACCCGGCTCGCCAACGCAACACCCCCCCCCCCCCCCAACACCCCCACCCACACACCTCACCCCCCGACAACATGACCCTACTATCCGAGTTCTTGAGTTAGCCGTCTCTCCCCTTAAAATGTTAATCAATCAAAAGTCTAGACTTTGTTTACATAGTTTTTTTTTTTTACATAGCTTTCTACCTAAAATAGATAGAGATAAAAAAAGTATTTCATTATCAATACCAAAACTTCACGTAGATTGTGGTTTTTTTTAATTATCTTTTTTCTATTCGAAAGTTTGTTTGTTTTTTCGTCTAGACGGTGGTTTAGCACGTGTGTGTGTGTGTGTATTATGTATACATGTTTAGATATAAATATATATTATAGATATATATATATATTATATATAGGATATATATATATACATATATATATAATATATATATATATATTCATATATACATACATCCATATACATAGACAATTACATTCATCATGGTCTATATATTTGTTATAGTCCACAGGCTTAGATGTCTTAGAAAAAAGTATTATGATTTCATTTACTGAACTGAGACGTGTATCAATTCTTCCCTAACATCGAGTAGCTCTTATACAGTAACAAAAACAACTGTATTGATGTTTGCTTTTGCAATTAAACTTCTTTCTCAAACAACGTCTTTTGTATCTCACATTATTTTGTCCGAGATTCTCCACGTGCCTTCAGTTGCTTTTGTGTTTCGTAAGTCCTGTTTGGTTTAATTTGGATTATCAAGAATTAACAGAATCAACAGAAAGTCACTTAATTGTTATACTATACTCTGTTTTTTTTCATCAGTCCATCCGCCTGTGGTGTTTTTGTATGGTAACACTGCGTCCCGAGCTTTAGATAGTTACGCTATTTGTAAGTTTTAGGTAAATAAAAGGATATCTGGGTGTACATTTGCAACTGAAAAGTGTTTTAATAATTTACTGTATGCGAATTACCGCGTTAATATTCGAAATAGGATATTATTATAATAGTTGAATGTAAGCTGAATGTAACTATCTAAAGCCCGGGACGCAGTGTTACCATACAAATACACCACAGGCGGATGGACAGATGAAAAAAACAGAGTCTACCTCATCTCAGCTATAGTTTACCGCCGACTGTGGACTTTTGTTTCTGTTTTGTTTACATGTGTTACTAAATTGATGTTGACATTGATTTAAACTTTATGTATTACACTTTTAACATTTTTCAACATTTCTTTTAAGTTCTGTTCCTTTGTATACATTCATATTTTTATGCTCAAAACTTTGTCCACCTAAGGTGGAACCATGAATCTCCTCCCTGAAAAAGATCAGCATGCAACACACATGATATCCACAGATATCTGGAGTATCTTTTCTCGTGTTTGTAAATATGATGTAATTTTCTTATATTGATCTATAATATAAATTCGTATTCAGTTATTTTTGTAAGTAGTCATGCAGTTTATCCACAATTCTATATTGTTTGATGCCTCTTTCCCTAACAATTATGTCATGTTGCTTTCCAGTACTTTAGTATTTAAGTATCCAGCTCAGTAGATACATGCTTCCAAAATTATTGGTCTTTAAGGCCGGGTACTCACGCTCAGGTTTACCTGTCAGTCCACCCACGGCCGTTCGACGGATGTAGAACTGACAGTTGGACAGTGAGCTCGAGTCATTGCCTTCATTTATCGCCTAGCCTTCGTCGTAGCAACACTATATGACAGCGATGGAACTCCGCTGGCTGATAAGGGGTGGAGCTACTATAGTAGATTCACATCAACCTTGCATATGACGTCTAGGCCAGTCCCTTACGACGCTCCTGATTGGCTGTTGATAAGCCAATCACAGGGCTGGAAACTCTCAGTCTCTCGAGAGAGAGTTCATATAGGGAGGTTGTATGTTCCACCTCTCCTTTTAAAGAGAGATGTCCTCATACAGTATTAAGGAATAAGGTCAAATATGACCTGGGAGTTGGTCCATTTCTTTATGAAATGGATTGTGAAGCCTACTTTCACTAATAACACCTTTCATAAAAAGGCAGGACACTTGCCTAAGCCTATGCCAAATTGTATTCATCACATGGATATAGTCTTTATTTATCATTATAGTTTATTCATATTCTGGTCCGAGCGGCAGAGATCCTTCCCGGGTGAAATCCAGCCTCTAACTGTCATAAAATCATTGGTTATCCGTCCACACGTGCGATCACCTGTCAGTCGGTCTAAAAAACTTAGGGTAATTCCATCAGTTCATCAGTTCTGGTGAGTGGATTAACTCCTCCCACAAACTTTCGTCCACACGTATGTTTTAACGTCAGTTTCGTTGAGCTGACAGATAAACTTTTGCGTGAATACACGGCCTTTTAGACTTGCCGCGCAATCTATAGCACCTCTGTCCATTATCATTAATATGAAGTTTGGAATCTACTTGGCACATTCGCAGCCATCACAAGTGACTGGGTATAGGCTGAGTCAGAACTTTCCACCTCTCCAGGTCAAATTCTAAAGCGGTTTATCTTTCTTTTTTTTAAAAATCTTTAGCTGAAGCCCTTATGGACGGAGTCAACAGGCTATATAAACCCAATAGTGTCCCATAGGGAAATACTAAACCTTCAGGTGATAAGCTATCATCAGGGATCGGGAAGTAAAACCGATACACCTGAAATTCAGGAGACGTCAAAAAAAAGCCGGTGTTAATTTGCTTCTGTGCCACATTTTTATAACAGCCAAGATAAAACTCCTACCATATGTTATAGATAGGTTATCGTAGCCCACGCTGCTATACGTGGTATTATGGTTACGGCAATCCATCCTCTGATTATTGTATCACAACCATATGATCGATAGATATCCTTAGAAAGATTAGTATGGGAGAATTCCAAAGACTCAATTTTTAGCAAAATTCTTGCTAATTCGTGTCGTTTGAAAAGGGCCTTTTATATATATATATATATATATATATATATATATATATATATATATATATATATATATATATATATATATACATACGTATATATATATCATACTTGTCTTTCAACGTGTTTGTTTACCAACCGTTAATAATTGTATTTTTAGTGCTGGATGGGGAACTGTCTCTCAGGGTACAGTATTTACAGTATCAATCTTCACAGCACCCCGTTATTTTCAATTGTCGACGATCTCAAAGTATCTCAGATAAGAATTCTTAAAACAAGCCATTTCTGATATAACGAAGTCTGAAAATTTTTATATGGATTTTCAGTTCTTGAACGACCGAAATATGCAAATAGCAGCTACTCTCGGAACAGGCTCCTGCTGGTAAAATTATTAATCATAGCAAGTTCAGGCTGGAATATTAAGTAGCCCCTCATTTGATGTAATAATTATTACAAAGAAATTGAGGCAAGCACAAAAATACCCGTTTTTACCTAATTTGGGGGTGCTGAATTCAACTTTGAAATCCGTTTTTACTCATCACCTCTAGTTATCTAACCTATTTTATCTGTTATAAGCTGCTGCAACTCTTGAAATGTGTACATATATTCTCTGTTTTTACTAAAATGAGACTATTTAAAGGCCAGAAAACTAGATGTAATAGAGCAAAACTATTTATAAATATGAATTCAGCACACCCAAATTAGCAAAAAACACCTATCCCCATTCTTGCCTCAGACCAAAATTTTGTTTTTTGTAAACCAGTGTAATTATTGACTCCAGACATCATACGAAACTTCAGCACTGTGTCATTTTATTTAAGTAATCAATGAAAGATATATGACTTTGATAAATGTAAGCGATGATTCATACTATTATTATTATCGTCTATATTATTCATTACAAAGATATTCCAAAAATGTAGACCTTTTCAGTGGAACAAAGGATTAAGGCATTAATCTGTATATGTAAATATATATAAAAGAAGCAGTAAAAAGCTACTGGATAACTATCAAATAAATCAAGACCCAAAAAAGGATTTTATTAAAACTAACAATGAAATACTAAAAATTCTATGAATTATGTATTTAGGTCACATTCAATCAGAAGATTATTTATTTAGCCACTAAAAGTTACTCAATTTGTGTGTCCTATAAATCTCTTATTTCTTTTCTTTTTTGTTTTCTTCTTCTTCTTCTTCTTCTTCTTTTTGGAATAGAACATAACACATAAACAATAAGAGTACTCCGCCGAGATTCTCCAACAGCAAATATGAGCCCGTGCAAATATATCCATGAATCTATCATACTTATTCAATAAGAATGTAATATATAAAAGATGTCATGAATACCTAGTTGGCTTTGGGGCGTTCAGACAGTTTTATTTAACTTGGATGATATAATTTTCAAGGGATTTTTCTTGAAAGTTAATCGTATCGAGATGGTTACTGATTATTTCGGCCAAATTATCTCAAATTCTGTTCACCTGTTTTTAAGGTATAAGTAGGCCAGAGTGAAACGATATCTTACTCACAAAATCATCGAAAGCGCCTGTGTGGCGTGGTCGGTATGGTGTTGGCGTGCCACCTCGGTGTCCGCGAGTTCGATTCTCGGGCATTCCATTGAGGAGTGAGAGATCTATATATTTCTGGTGATAGAAGTTCACTCTCGACGTGGTTCGAAAGTCACGTAAAGCCGTTGGTCCCTTTGCTGAATAACCACTGGTTCCATGCGACGTAAGGTTAAGTATATCTTAGTTTTACCAGACCACTGAGCTGATTAACAGCTCTTCTAGGTCTGGCCCGAAGGATTAGATATTTTTACGTGGCTAGGAACCAACTGGTCACCTAGCAACGGGACCTTCAGCTTATTGTGGGATCTGAACCACATTATACCGAGAAATGAATTTCTATCACCAGAAATACATTCCTCTGATTCCACGTTGGCCGCGCCGAGAATGGAAATTCGGACCACCGGATTGGTACCCGAGCGCGAAAACCACTCGTGCGACGTTAAAACGCAGTACAAACAAACAAAACAAAATTATCGGAAGAGGCAATACAATCCACGCAACGTAAAGTGTTTTCCTGGTACTGTTGTCTTAGCGATTGCGCAGAAAATTTAAAGTAGCAATTTTAAATATTGCACATCCTATGAAGAATGAAGCAGAGGTTCCTGTGTTTAATGGAAGGAGTCCGGACTATAACCAGTACATTTCTCACTGTGACACAATCAGAGTTATGCAGCTAAATTGAGAAACGCACTTAACGTACTATTGCATTATCAATGAGGTGACAGATGGCTGAAAAAGAACAAGCAATGTAAATCATTCAGTTGATACTTACTGGAAACAATTTTTCTGTAAAACGGGCGATTTGTTACGGTTTCTAAAACAGTCAGTTGAATAAACAACTACAAAATTATGTCTATATGGTTTGTTTTATGCAGTTGCTTTTTTTATGTTCTTTCGTTTTCTTTCGCTTTTTATTTATTATTTTTTTTCTACATTTATTCAAAGCTGCAACCTATGTAAAGTTGCTTTAATCTTTAACTTGTTTTTGTTCTTGGGTGCGAACGAACGCAAATAATTGATAATTATGTTATCTCTCTCTCTCTCTCTCTCTCTCTCTCTCTCTCTCTCTCTCTCTCTCTCTCTATTCTTAACTCTTCGTCGATATTCCCCAAATCGTGACATATACATTAATTGCAGATATATGCACATTCTGCTATCATCACCCATCCTCTCTCTATCTCTCTCTCTCTCTCTCTCTCTCTCTCTCTCTCTCTCTCTCTCGTAGTAGTAGTCATCTTGCTTGGTGAGACGTTCCTGGTCGAAGTCAGATTAATCAACAAATATCACAAGTTTAACATACGTCTAGAATTTGAGAAATATCTAGAAGTGTTCGTGAACTATCGGTGATAAGATTAGTGTGGAAATAGTAGGATAAAGCGTCTTCTAAGGTTAGTTTATCGAGTGAAATACTGTAAATCAGAACAAGATGGCAGTAAGCTCCAACTGCGGAAAAAAAATGGCGAGATTTAGCTTGCTTGGCAGATTCGCAATACGATGAGGTAGCAGGAAGGGAAACTGGCAATTTCTGATCTATGAAATCAGCAACAGTTCCTAACCAAAAAGATACAAAATCATTCATAGATATATTAGAAGGATACAATCCTTCAAACTGGAACAAATCAAATGAAAACATCTTGAAAATAATTGAAGAAGTTCCAAATAAAATCCAAGTGGTCAAGAGACTCATAAAGAAAATATACATAAACCAAACATCGATTCCGCAAAGAAAATGAATAAAGTGAACCTTGTGAATATCCTAATTGATGCATTAGGAAAAAGAATGCCAAAAGCATGTAACTGTGTAAGGTGTGGTATAGCATAGTTAATCCACAAAACCTAATCAGAAAATGTGCTGCATGCAACATTCCGACCCATCCACAGTGTGCTGAGGTAATGCAAGATATGAGAAAAGACACAAGAATTTTTTGCTCAACATGTCTACCATGGATAGACAATGTTATTAAATCAAGATTGAATGTACAAATAGTTGAGGATGAAGAAGAAGAAGAAGAGGAAGAAGAAGAAGAAGAAGAAGAAGAGGAAAACGTAAGAGAAGTAAACAAAACTGAAATGACAGAAAAAGATAAGGAAAACAAAGAACAAGATAAAAGTATGGATGCAGAGATACTCATTGATACTACATATGAGGCTATAAAGCAGCATACCTACGAAGAAATAAATTACGATATGACAGCACAAAAGAAAATGCCGAAGAGGCTCTACCCAGATCTACACAATGACGGGAAAGAGGAAAAAAATATACAAAAAAGACAAAGTCTGCAACCTTTTGAAAAGAGGGAATTGCAGATATGGAGAAAAATGTTACTACAAACCATCCTAAGGTATGTCACAACTATGAAATATATGGTAAATGTGCATACTTTAGATGGATATGAGGATGATTGCAGAGATCTACATCCAAAAATATGCAAAAACCTAAAAGAAGGAAAAGGATGTAAGTTCGACAAAAAATGTAAATATATGCACCCTGTAGCCATGAAAAATAATAAACATAAATAACCAATCAAGCAATAAAATCCAAAATAAGAAAGAAACAAACAAATAAAGAGAGGAATGAAGAATATCAGGTAAAAGAAAAAAGCAAGCCATCAACGAGATATGCAGAGGTGGCCAGCAAAAATTTCAATGCATCAGCTCCAAGATTCTACTCAAGAGATAATAACTGTTTTTATTATGCAAGGGGATATTGCAGATATGGAGAAAATTGCAGATTCAGACACAAAATGAATAATTATGATGAAGGAAGAACAAATATTATGGAAAAGTTGGATTTTTAATGTCAGAATTTCTGGAAATGAAAAAAAGAACAACATACCAGAACAGGAAAGAGACATGGGAAAATCCTTATTATTACCAATATTCCAATGAAGAGAAAAACACGCAAACCATCATAGTGATGAATGCGTTGGGTTTAGTTACGAGTAACTCAAAAAGAAAATAGAGTACTTAGAAGAACTACCAAATTGAAAGAAAATAGGATATAATGAATATAAGTGAAACCTGGTATTCCCAAGAGACTGGGAATGATGATCAAATAAAAGGGTTTCAAACTTAGATCGATAGAAAACATAGGAAATCAAGGGGGAACCGCAATATATGGGAAAGACAAAAAACAAGGAAAAATATATGAGAAATATAGTAACTCAGATGTGAACTAATAGCGGTAGAATTTGAATCTGAAAAATTAATGAACATAGTAATATATAGACCTCCTAATACTAAAGAGTTTGACTTAATAATAGAAAAATTGGATGATATATGTAGAAATCACAAGGACTGGACTATTCTCCTATCTGGAGACTTCAACTTTCCTTTCGTAGACTGGAAAGAACGAATAGGAGATTGTGGAGTACTTATACATATAAAAAAGAGAGTAATAGTAGTGCAGAAGATAAGAGGCAATTCGAAAAGCTATTAGATATGCTACTAGAATACAACATTCAACAAATAAATCACCTGCCAACAAGAAAGGAAAATACTTTAGACCTAGTATTTGTGAACGAGATGAATTATGTTAAAGAAATAATAGTTTATAATGCGAGTATTTCAGACCATAATGTCATAGAATTAACAGTCCATTCCAAAGCAAGTGAAAACAGAGATAAGCAAGAAATGAAAAAGTGGGAAGGATATGGAAATACAACTTCTACAGTAAAAATATAAAATGGTCAGAAATAAATGAAGAATTAAACAAAGATTGGATAATATTTTCGTAAGTGATGACATAAAGGTAAATACGGAGATATTATATAAAATATTAGAGAAAATAGTGGATAAATATATACCGAAGAAGAAAAGTAAAACATCAGTCATGCATACCAAGAGACAGAAGGATCTTGTTCCAGAAAATCAGAAAGTGGAAAAAAGGTCTAGCAAAAAAAAAATGCATGGAAAGTTATAGAACTAAAAAGTAAGATAGAAAATGCAGAACACAAAGATTATACAATCAAAAGAAAATGAAAAACGGGACTTGGAAGAAAAAACCCTATTAAATATCAAGCAAAATCCCAAACTATTATACTCATATGCGAAGAAGATGAATAAAAGAAGAATAAGAAATAGGCCCTCTAAGAATTGAAGGGAGATTAACGAATGAAAAAAAGGAAATTTGCAACATACTGGCAGAACGATATAAGAGAGAAATTCACCCCTAGAATAGATAATGAAGATAATGATATAGAAGTAAGGGATGAAAATAGTGAATATTAGCTGACATAGATATTAATGAAGCTGATATTGTGCAGGCTATTAATGAAATTAAAAATGGAGCTGCTGCATGGGCCTGATGGAATTCCCTGCTATTTTGTTATTGAAAGTAGTTCATTCTATCGCAAAGCCACTTGCAATATTATTAAGACAAAGTGTAGATACAGGCAAGATTTATGATGAGCACAAATTAGCATATATTACCCCTACTTTCAAAAGTGGATCAGACTATAGGCAAGTAATTATAGGCCTGTGAGTCTAACATCACATATTATGAAAGTGTATGAAAGGGTAATGAAGAAAAATATTATGAAACATTTAATAAAAAAATAATTTGTTTAATAAGGACAACATGTGGTTTCGTACCCGGAAAAAGTACACAAACCCAACTGTTAGTCCACCGTGAGAACATATTCAAAAATATGAAAAGCGGAAATGAAAACAGATGTGGTTTATTTAGACTTTGCAAAAGCTTTTGATAAAGTAACCACCATATAAGCGAAGAAAATTAGAAAAACACAATATCGTGGATAAAGTAGGAAGATGGTTAAAAGAATTTTTACACAACAGAAACAGATAGTTATGCAAACGACGAGAAATCGGATGAAGCCAAGGTAATATCCTGTGTTGCCGCAAGGTACGGTGTTAGCTGCAATACTGTTTGTTTATTATGATTGAAGACATAGACAATAATGTTAAGGATTCGGTAGTGAGTAGTTTCGCAGATGACACAAGAATAAGTAGAGAAATTACTTGTGATGAAGATAGGAACGCTCTACAAAGAGACCTTAACAAAGTATATGATTGGGCAGAGGTAAATAGGATGGTATTTAACTCTGATAAATTTGAATCAATAAATTATGGAGACAGAGAAAGAAAGCTATATGCATATAAGGGACCTAATAATGAGACAATCACAAATAAGGAAGCAGTTTAAAGACCTTGGTGTGATGATGAATAGGAACATGTTATGCAATGATCAAATAGCAACTCTGTTGGCAAAATGTAAAGCAAAAAAACAAAAATGGGAATGTTGTTACGGCACTTCAAAACAAGAAAAGCTGAACACATGATTATGCTTTATAAAACATATGTTTCGTAGTCCACTTGAATATTGCAATATGATATGGTACCCACACTATCAAAAGGATATTGCACAAATAGAGAGTGTACAAAGGTCCTTTTACAGCTAGAATAGAAGAAGTTAAAGACCTTGACTACTGGGAAAGACTACAATTCTTAAATTATATAGTCTAGAAAGGAGAAGAGAACGCTACATGATAATTCAGGCATGGAAACAGATAGAAGGAATAGCAGAAAATATCATGGAACTAAAAATATCAGAAAGAGCAAGCAGAGGTAGATTAATAGTGCCCAAAACTATACCAGGAAAAATAAAGAAAGCACACAGGACATTAATCCACTACGCACCAGCATCGATAATGCAGCGTCTATTCAATGCGTTTGCCAGCTCATCTGAGGAATATATCAGGAGTGAGCGTAGATGTGTTTAAGAATAAGCTCGACAAATATCTAAACTGCATCCCAGACCATCCAAGATTGGAAGATGCAAAGATACCGGAAGATGTACTAGCACTCTCTGGTAGACATTAGAGGTGCCTCACACTGAGGGACCTGGGGCAACCCGAACAAGATGTAAGGTCTGTAAGGTCTGTAAGGTCTCTCTCTCTATTCTTAACTCTTCGTCGATATTCCCCAAATCGTGACATATACATTAATTGCATATATATGCACATTCTGCTATCATCACCCATCCTCTCTCTCTCTCTCTCTCTCTCTCTCTCTCTCTCTCTCTCTCTCTCTCTCTCTCTCTCTCTCTCTCTATTCTTAACTCTTCGTCAATATTCCCCAAATCGTGACATATACATTATTGCAGATGTATGCATTCATGCTATCACTATCACCCTTCCCTCTCTCTCTCTCTCTCTCTCTCTCTCTCTCTCTCTCTCTCTAACGTTTCGTCAATATTCCCAAAATCGAAACATAATGCACATTATTCGCAACTATATATTGGCTATCACCCACCCGCTCTCTCTCTCTCTCTCTCTCTCTCTCTCTCTCTCTCTCTCTCTCTCTCTCTCTCTCTCTCTCTTATGAATTCCCATCAGTATGAACGGGTATATTCAGCGTTTAATTACCGGCACTTTTCAGTCGGGGACAATCCAGCCTTAGAACTTTGGGATTATTCCTGCTTTATTCTTCCTTCCAAAAACGAAGGATGTGGTTTGGGGTTTTTGCCTCTAAAGAATTATTCGGAATTTAGTACGCTTCAGCGGATGGTTATGAGGATCTCTCTCTCTCTCTCTCTCTCTCTCTCTCTCTCTCTCTCTCTCTCTCTCTCTCTCTCTCTCTCTCTTATGAATTAGTACGGCTCGTTGGATGACCTATTGCTAACTAACCTGGCTTGACTCCTGTCTTTCACGTACCAGCGAAGTTTGGCATTTTGCGTTGGTCACCCAACCTCGCAATGACCAGACCGAAATTTACTCGGCATGGTTGACTGGCTGACCTGCAGGTAACCCATCCAAATGCTAGCTAGTCCAAATGTTGTTAGACGGAAGTGATCGGAGACAACTGGTGTAGGTACTAAGGTACTGTAGCCGTGGTACAACTTACTACCGACCAGTGGCCTCTGAAACTTGTACACCTGCTTTCTTTTTTTCTCTCTCTCTCTCTCAATTTTTTTTTTTTTTTTGCTTACTCGGGGAGCAAGCATACAAACTATAGTCGATTTTTTTTAAACTGGCAAACTTGCACTTAACTTGCACTTAGCTGCATGTCGCTGATTGGATGAATGTCGTGTTGTCCGAATCTCTGTTTTGTTTTCACACTGTTTCAGAATTGTGATTATACGGCCATAGATTGAGATAAGAACCAAATTATGTAATGTTATGTAAATACATGTTGTAATAAACTTAAGTATTAAGAAGTTACATACCAAATTATTATACAAGAGTAACTTACCTGAAGTTGTTGCTCTTTTTTTTGTTATTACGTGCTTATTTACTGTTCTATTTTGATAATACTTTATGTGCATGTTCCAGGTGGATATACCAACAATCTGTGAGACCGAATTTCTATTCAAGACTGTAGTTTCTCACCGATCACCAAATAACCTTCAGTACAAGGGGCCCTGAATTTCACATTTTTTTTCATAAAATCATTTATTTTCCCTGTAGGATGATAAAACTCACAGAGAATATGCGTTATTATAGTGCTAATAATGCCTGATAAATTCATTAGCCTGTCTTGATTAGTGTATTTTTGGCAAATATTTTTACGATCGGCACCCCTACAGACTGGTGCAAACTGGAGACTACCCTTAACAGTTATGAAACAACACTCTCCGAAGCTGTATACTTGAAATATGTTTCAAACGCATTAACTTTAATGTTTAAATTTCTAGCTAGATTTTTAGTGCAATCATGCCATTGGTTGTTTGAAAAAAAAAAACATATTTATTGTAAATTGCTGATGTTGTATAACGCCTAAGAACAAAATACTATCGTAGAAATGTAAGCTTGTCAGAAAATTTGGGGTGGAGGAGTTGTGGGAGGAACAGCCTCGGGGTTGACTGAAAGTTGACGTACTCTCAGCGGGAGGTTCAAATGCGGGTTATGGTGTTCTTGTCTTCATAAAATAATAAAGATGTTTATATATCATAATGTTCATTTTTTGCATTTCAAAAGTACTGCTCACGGAATGTCATTAATGTTTTAGGATATGTATAAAGGCAAATTACATACAATGAATTTATTCATACCATTTCCTGACAGTAAATTGACTATTCCTTAACTAAAAATTTTCAATTATGTCCTATTACAGTTGGTTTTTCTTTATCTGGCGTCCATCGTATATTTAGATAGGCCTTAATTATATTTATTTTGTAAATCATAAGACTCCTCATGAATAATAAGAGCAGCGCCCTTATATTTGAGAATGTTAATTGTTCTGTTGTCTTTTGTTCCATCTCAATAAACATATGCCATTTTTTCAATAGTACAGGGAAACAAAAAGTTCTTAGGAACTTAAATTTCAAGTATATTTTCATAATTGTTCATTTTGATAATGCAGTAGCTGTATTAAGCAATAATGGCATTAATGAAGAGAAAAGTCAATAATAATATTAAAAATTATAACAACAGTAAGTCACAACAAAGTAAACAGCAACTAAGTATTCATAACAGTAGTAATAATAATGATACATCAATTAAAGTCGTCAGAATTATATAAACAAAAGTATCGATAACAGTATTCAGGGTCATGGATGATAATAAAGTATCATCAGTATCATTTAACAAAAGTATCAATAACAACATGAAAAAGAGCTAGAATTTTAGTCCAGTGTCAGAGCATCTTCATCACTACTGTCATCAGTAGTGCTATCATTCAAGTCAATTACAAACTCATCAAGTAACTTATCAAATGTTGCTTTGGCACGATACACTTCTTCGATTCTCTTGACATGTTCTATAGCATTTTGCCAGTGCTGTGGCGTCACGTGATCAACTGCTTCTTTTGTAATTTTTTCTACAATTTTCAGAGACTGTTCGCTATTAGAATTACGTTTTTTTTATTTCTGTCTTCACTTGGGCCCAGTAAAGTTCCATAGGGTTAAAAATACAGTGATAGGGAGGTAGACGAAGCACTTTATGGCCATAGTGAGAAGCAATTTCCTCTATTTCGTACATTTGGATTTCCTTTTGGCGCTGGCAGATCTGAAGAAGTTCGAGTTTTGTAACAGAAGGGTCATGGTAAATGTTATTTAGAACCAACGAGTCTATGATTTGCTACTTATCGGGACCTTGTTGATTATTTTAGAGTGATAAGGAGCATTATCGATGAGGATAAGGGACTCCTTCTTGATATTAGGAAGTTGTTCTTCTAACCACATTTTGAACCTTTCGTTATCCATCGAGTCATGGTAATCACCCTTTGATCCGTTTTTTTTTTATTTGAACATAAGCAATGCTCCCGGTACAAAACCCTCATCACTTCCTGCATGTACTATTATAAACCTGGAGCCTCTCCCTGACTTCGTTGTCGTCCTACTGATCCATCTCCCATTAGTCCAGCACTTTTCGATGGTGAGGTTCTTGTTCCTTGTTACAATGATGTCCTGTCTCTCCATGAGTATCTTTCTTCCGTTTGTGACTTTCTTGTACCTAAAACCAAGATTCCTGACTATTTTGTAGAGGGAACTTCTCGAGCCAGTGTAAAATTAGTAGGAGGTTCCCGGACTTTTGCCAACAAATTTGCTAATGTAGGAAGGTCTCTTCATAAAAGGATAGGATCTCTCTCCTAACACATTCTCTGTCGAAATAAATTACCAAGTGATCAACAACAGTCGATTTCCTTTCCCGGGGTAAGGTTGGATGAATTCTACCGTCGGAAGATTTCATCTTCTCAGATTTGATGCGATAGATAGTTCTCTCTG
>NC_087207.1:69763863-69766363 GCF_015104395.2 Macrobrachium nipponense
ACTGGTGGGCAGTATAGGTTTCGAACAATCCGCGGACTTATCACAGGGTTCCAGATTTATACCATTTGAGTTCGTCGTTGTAATGGATAAATTACTGCGATCTCAAAAGGCATCTGTCCACAAATCCTGGCTAGAGCAGATGCACATGTCATATACAATTACTTCCCTTTCCGAATGAACTATTTCATTGATATAGTGAATGCCACGAGACCACATGATTCTTTGAGTGTGCGTGTGTGTGTGTCCATAAATATATATATATATATATATATATATATATATATATATATATATATATATATATATATATATATGTGTGTGTGTGTGTGTGTGTGTGTGTGTGTGTGTTTGCAGTTGGCTATCCCACAGTCAGCAACAGCTAAAAAGAGGACAGAAGACGAAATCCTTATTACGTCTCTTAGAAACAGCTGCAACACCAGCAGCAAAAAAATAAAAAAATAAAAAAAAACTCTGGCCTCTTATAATAAGACGTTGAAAAATAGGATAGAATAGTAATGATCCACTAAAAAGCAGTTGGATAAAAAGGGAAGGAGGCCAAAGCTCCTCATCTAAAGAATAAAAGACGTCAGCAATGATGTCAAAGAACATCCCTCATTCCAGAGCTAAAGATAGCTTCTCGCTCCCTTGTTGAAGAAGAACATCAGGTGTTAAATGCGAATAAGCTCTTGTGATCTGAATACCCTCTTTCAGTTCGGTCTCTAGCTGTCTAATTTCTATATCACGTCACCTCCTTCAGACGAGCTAATCTGTCTTTTCAACCTCAAATCCTTTCTTCTAGATCTTAATGTCTTTCTTTCTTTGCTTCGGTTTATCAACAAACACGCGCCATCACACCAACTGGCGTATTCATTTCGCCTTTTTTCATTCTACTAACTAATTCCGACCTCGTTCCACCGGACGACATAGGATTTAGCATAATTTTCAAATTACGATCAAGCACGAGCTATTGTAAAATTGGCTTTTCATTATACAATGGGGCATTACGCCGCTCGCCGGCGATTTTGAAGGAAATTGCTTTAATGCAAACTAAGCTCTCTGGCCTTTTTTGGCTCACACGCACAAAGAGAGAGAGAGAGAGAGAGAGAGAGAGAGAGAGAGAGAGAGAGAGAGAGAGAGACTATAAGCGATATGCACTTGTTCTATGTGCAGGCTTCTGTCTTGAAGACAAACCCTACTTTGTTTTTTCAACAGCGGGAATAAGTTTAAAATGCCATCAGGTATGCGCAGATTGTAAGGATAATATGTGTGATTATTTATTATTATACACACGAATATATATATATATATATATATATATATATATATATATATATATATATATATATAATATATATATATATATATATGTAGTATATATACATATATATACATATATATATATATACACATATATATAACCTAATCACGAAAAAATGGAACGCGACGAATACGTATATAAATGAAGACAAATTCCACGAAGGAAAGAGAAACGATGGAGTTCTGCAAAGCCTTTCGACTGCTTGTCCTTCACTTAGCAGTCTCAAGTAAAGGACAAGAAGTCGAAAGGCCTTGCAAAACTCCGTCGTTTCTCTTTCCTTCGGGGAATATAGAATATTTATATACACACTTATATATAGATGGATATATAAAAATAGATAGATATAAAACGGACAGTCAACTCATTACGGTGAAACTTCTCTTAGATGAATGAATCCCTTACTCTCTCTCTCTCTCTCTCTCTCTCCTCTCTCTCTCTCTCTCTCTCTCTCTCTCTGTATTGTAATTTTTACAATGAAGTGATGATTTTAGCACATTGAAAAAGAACGTCAAGACTTCCCCAGGGTACCATCCCGAAACGTCATCGAGGCGTTGCAGGCATATCATGCCCTAGGGTTTGATAACAGTCAAAATTTTTCAGTTTTCAAGTATTCGGCATGGATATTGGGTTCAAAGGGTGATGGTGGGCTGGCAATACTGAAACAGAATGTCTGTCTGCTAGAATATCCACTAAGAGAAACATGTCCTTATTCATACAAAGTTTTTTTGTTTTTTTTTTTTTTAGTAATTTAATCTTGTCAGTGCCCGAAGGAAAGCTGTCATCGTAAGTGGTTAGTTTTTCCACTTACAGAATTCAGGACGTTCGTATCAGGATTTTTTTGAATAATGATTCCACGTCAAGATTGACGTACTTCACAAATTCTTGAATATCTAATCCACAGATTTTCTGAATAAAATCTCTTATTGTTTGGCGAGTACGGAAGATCAAGTACTTCAGAAGGGAGAAAGCAGACTGCTCGTAAAAGAGTCTAATTGAAATGATTCGGCGTAAATGTATATATATATATATATATATATATATATATATATATATATATATATATATATATACACATATATATATATAACACATAGATAGATAGATAGATATAGATATATATATACATATATTTATATATGTATATATGGATAAATCCATGTATATTTATGTATAAATATATTT
>NC_087207.1:69771363-69776363 GCF_015104395.2 Macrobrachium nipponense
GGTGATATTCCTAAGGTAGTGTTCATTGGATTTCGAATGATATTTGTTGCACTAATGCTCATCAATATAATATATATATATATATATATATATATATATATATAATATATATATATATATATATATATTATATATATATATATATGTAAGTGTTTACATAATAAAAATATGGAATGTTAGTCCATATATATAAAAGACTAAAACTAAAGAGGCCAACCAGATTGCTTGCAGGAATGTGATCAGACTAGAGACGCTAAAGATGACGTATACAATAAGTGTGTAGGCTAAGATAACATGCCGTCACCTGTAGTCATTCAATTGTTTATAAACTTTAGTCCAAGCTTCCTGCTTGAGACAAACACCGTGACCTATAGCTCAAGCGGCCTACGTGATTAGTAACTATGTCATCTGATTGCGTGTTCGTATGTAACTATATCATCTGATTGTATGTTCATATGTTCGAGCTACTATCTGCCCCTTTATGACTTGTAGCTGAGATGTAGAACGGGCAGAATAGAGTTAGCTATCGTCATTAGAAGACCTGTATCTCTTTACCTAAGCTTTATCATGTAGAGAGAATAGAATTAGCCATCATCATTGGCAGAAGCGATCAAGCTATCGTCATTAGAAGACTTGTACAATCATACCTGATCTTCACCATGTAAACTTAGAGGAATATATATATTTTTATACTTAGTGTTTCTACAAGAACCTCACATCATTGCCGAATCATCATGAGTTTAACACATCGTCGTCATAACCAAGAAGATAATACCGACTTCGTAAGTGATCTACAAACCCCAAGACACTCCCATGAATATGGAAGTGCAATACCAACCGACTTAGCGTAAGATTATCGCAAGTCTAACATTACCTCATAGGGCGCCTTATTATACAAGGCAACATCCCTAAAATATATATATATAACCGAAGATTCTCAATCTTGGTACTTATCAAAAAGGTAGCAATGGATCGTGCATCTAAGGCAACTGGCAACACGGCCCCCACCCTCTCTCTCTCTCTCTCTCTCTCAACCTCTCCACAACACACCCCCTCCCTCCATTATCTATGGCCATTAAATCAGACAGGTGGACTACAAAAATAGATTTATTTAAGAGCAAAGTATTAGCTAAATAAACTAAGGTTCTTAGCAAAATGATCAAATGAAAGATTGAACTCAAAGTCCAAATAACTCAGATAACCCTCGATAATTAATCAAATAACTAACATTAGTTTAGCCATAACATTAGGCACAGTCAACATAGTCAGTACACCAATTAAGTCAACATATTTAATTCCCCTTTCTCAGATCAGTTCCCCTTTCTCAGAATCGCATGTTAGAAGACAGGAGAACACCTCGATAAGCACAAGATTAAGATCAAAAGATCATATGAAATAGAACATCTTTGAAATAAATATTCAAATACAGACAAGCCACACTTTTGGCCAAAATAAGTATGCTTACCCATTCAACACAATATTCACAAACACTTTACAATAAAAGTACTGTTCGAAGACGCCATCTTGGCTTCTGCCGCCCCAGTAAGGATCTCTCCCCTGGGTTACCTTACACTCTCATATGTAGGGAAAAAGCTTGCACACACGTACGAACTCACACACATTGTCCACACCCAGGAACTGCCTAGAACCAGTTTCATAAGGCACCTCTGCATCAAGCGCCCATAGCGACAGGACAGGCACTGATCTGCTAAAACAGCAATTTTGATATCATGCAACCCAGAAAGATACATCAGCATTACTGTGTCTCCATGGGAAGTTAAATGATGACTCCTACATTCTAAGAAATGTCACAGCACATCACCTTACAACGGTTTCAAACGTATTGTCTTAATATATCCCTCTTTTATGTAAGAAATGTCACAGCACATTACCTTACAACGGTGTCAAATATATTGTCATAATATATCCCTCTTTTATGTAACACACACACACACACACATATATATATATATATATATATATATATATATATATATATATATATATATATATATGTGTGTGTGTGTGTGTGTGTGTGTGTGTATGTATATGTATGTATTTATAAATATACATACACATAATACGTTATACATATATGTACATATATATATATATATATATATATATATATATATATATATATATATATATATATATATATATACATATATATATATATATATATATATGTATATATATATATATATATATATATATATATATATATATATATATATATGGGTGTGTGTGTGGGGTGGCCTATGTACGACCTCAAGTAATCATTCATCCCAAGGCTATTGTCTCATATTCTTGTGTCAATCATTGATTGTCAAATCATTATTATCTTATTAATTCAATCTCTTTATCACTGTAAAAGCATAAACCGCAATTTTATAACAATTACACGAGTCAGTCTCTCCACCTGCTGCTTAATAATCCAGGCATCTAAAGGGACTGAAAATAATAGGCAGTCGCTGACTGACGTCATCAGTCACCTTCGGACCGCCAGAAAAAAAAGACACCGAGCGTGTCTGGTGGGCGAAGGCTTCAGCTCATTAATCCTCTTGATGTTCGAATCAGATTTGGAAGAGAGGGAATCGTCCTGGCTATTACAGATTTATTCTCTCGAAGGTCTTTAGCATAATGAAGATTAATATCGTTCTGGTAACAGCCTTGGCACATTGGAGTCGCTCGAGCGAGTGTTTTCATCATTTTAAACGCGATCAGAAAGATTTGAATTCAGGTGAAATATATCCCTAGTGCGACAGTCAAGACTCATGAATCTGGAACAGACTTTTAGAGATCTCAGGCTTCACTGAGACCGTAAAGACTAACGGAGAAGGTATTTATGGAACATAATCTCGGCCTTTCCCAGCCATCACGGCCTCAGTTTTGCGAGGAGAAATATAGATGGAGTCTTCATATTATTGTAAGACTAAGAAAGCGAAACCACAGATGAAATATCATTCGCAGCTTTGTCATCCGCTGAGATTTTGGGCTGCATCTCACACAAGCTTTTCCGAAGGTAATATTCCCCATATGAGACTAGTGCCGTCAGTGTACCTCACGTACCGTACTCTAAGGCTTTACTCAAGTTTCTCCGCAGCGTCGAGTCGGTTCTATGCCTGACACCAACCATTTTCTAGCGTTTTATTTTACTTTCATCACCGCATCTTTACTTAGGTGTTGCTGTCCAACCGTGAGGTATTCTCCCATTTTCACTTTTAAACCCTTGTACTTAATCTCCTCTTTCTTTCTCTATTTCTCTGTCTTACTATGCTATTCAATCTAAATTCCATGCATCCAGTCCATTACGACCTAAAGGTTATTATACTTATAAGAAATGGGAAAAAATCTTTATTCTTAATATCGTCATCATTATCATTCAGAAGATGAGCCCTATTCATATGGAACAAACCCACAGGGGTGTCATTGACTTGAAATTCAAGCTCCTTAGGAGTATTGTGTTCATTTGGAAGTGATAACAGAAGGTAACAGGAAATACAGAAAGAAGAGATCAGTTATCAGAAAAGAAAACAAAAATGAATTGACAAATGGATGAAAAAGCAGATAAAAATGTATGTCAATTACCATACCAGTCATTCTGTCAACCTGCATCTGTTGTAGTCAGTCATGTACTCCTCTGCTCCTCTCTTGTAATTGAACTGGGGAAGTCAAGCGGTTAAGAAATGAATATCTATCTCGCTTAAGACGTCGGTGAAGTAAAAGACATCAGTAAGTCATTTCTGTAAGTCGGAACACCTATATAGTAGATTCGCATCAACCGTGCATTTGATGTCTATGCCCAGTCCCTTACGACGCTCCTGATTGGCTGTTGATAAGCCAATCACGGGGCTGGAAACTCTCAGTCTCTCTCGAGAGTTCACATAGGCAGGATGTATGTTCCACCTCTCCTGAGGGATACTTTTAAATGACGTATGCCTCAGGAGAGGTGGAACATAGATCCTACCCATGTGAACTCTCGAGACAGACTGAGAGTTTCCAGCCTGTGATTGGCTTATCAACAGCCAATCAGGAGCATCCTAACGGACGGGCCGAGACATCAAATGCACGGTTGATATGAATCTACTATAGTACATAGATATCAGCGTCAGACTTCGGAACTTTTGCTGCTGGATGAAAACAAAAACTTCATTTAGTTATTTAGATGAAATTATTTAGATATGAGGAGGCTTTCCTTGCGTCATGTCATCCCAGGTGAACTATGAACTATTATTCATGTGCTATTTTATGTTCATGTTTTTTTAATGTTATTATACCCACTCATTTCAACTTCAATACGGCGATCCATTTATGAATTTTCTTGCATGGGTAATACAATAATGGTTATTACTATTCTTCTGAATAGTTTTAATTCCAATATATTTTGCACTTACTATTTGCTTAAGATTAAAATCTGCTTCCGACCAACATCTGAGTAGCGACTCCGACCTTACCGACCTTAATTGGAGAACTCTTCACATACCTACGGAGAATTGAACTTTTCTATAATTAATTATATAATTCAACTTTTCTATAATTAATTATATAATTAAGGCGTTCCTTCTTTTTCTCGCCTAAATCAGAGGTCATACTTGTATAATTCAAAATGACTTCAGTTTGTCTCTGTAATGATTATGATTACTAATTTGTTCAGCATTTTGTGGATTATTCAAGAGAGTACCTACAATCTCAGTTAATTATGGCTTATGGAGGTATGCAAGTTTACTCGACAGCTAATGATATCCGAGAGAAATGACTGCTTTATTGACTCCCCACATCATAATACAACATACAAAATCCAGAACTCTGCTACTTCCATGTTTCCTGGCATTGTGTGAGTCAGCTTCAACTAAGACGTAAGCACTCGAGATGTGAAGGTCTCTGAGCAAGTTAGTAAATTCTTTAGTCTCTTGAAATTGTGGTCAGCTCTCTCTCTCTCTCTCTCTCTCTCTCTCTCTCTCTCTCTCTCTCTCTCTCTCTCTCTCTCTCTCAATGAA
>NC_087207.1:69781363-69788863 GCF_015104395.2 Macrobrachium nipponense
AATTGATAAAGATCAGCAGTTGCCTTTATACGTATTTGGTTCATTTCCTCTTATTTTCGGTGTAATAAATGACTGAAAACAGACGTTAGGATGACCTCATGATTATAGACAGGTCAGTGACAAGTATCATAACAAATTTAACGAGAGTTGATCTCAATGAACATTTAAATACTAACAATACAGTAAAATGTAGGCTTCCAAACACATGGACGTATGAAGGCCAGAAGAACTTTATAGACACAGGGAGGTATATAAGCCTACTTGCTGTACGTAATAAAGGCGAGGGCATAAAGGTCACACTTCTGTTTAAAAAATGCTCATATGAATAAAGGCGTAAGTTACGTAAGCCTCAACTCGCTCTCTGTGCCATAATACCTTAGCAGAAAGAAAGAGTAGCAGAAATGGAAACTGTAATTTCAATCTGCCCCTAGGCTATGGCACACAGTGTGTTCATTTCCCCTCTCTCTCTCTCTCTCTCTCTCTCTCTCTCTCTCCATAACTCCATATTCGCCTTACCACTTTCGTACACAAAAGCGAAATGACACTTGGACCCTATATCATAATAGCCGAGGACGTATCATCGCCTTACAACGAAGGTGAAATGAAACTCCCCCACCCATTCCCCCAGTTGCTCTACGAGATGGAAGACTCTCTTCTATCCGACGTTATTTTTACAATATTTTGTCCGTCCGCATAAAAGAACAAGTTCCTGGAAGGAGCAACATCGAGAGCTTGACGTGGGAGAAAGTAATATGTGTAGTCGTTCCCTTCAGTCGTAGTAGTCTTTTGTGACGAGACGGAATTGAAGTTTAAACGTGTTGAGCACATAGGTTCGGTTCGGGTAGCATAAATATAGGGCGAAAGTGAATTAAAAAAAAGAAAAAAAAAACCGATGAATCACATTCATCGATTCAAGGAGATAAGGCACCTGAGATGGTTTGAGTCCAGCAACCTCCTATCAAAGACCATTATACTTAGGAACCTACAACAGACCACGGGAATTTAGTGTGAGTGAAAAAATGGTTGCAATACTGGTATGGAAGATGTTCAAAGCAACGCTTCAGATTCCACGGCAATAACGCCACTGCTGAAACATCACAAACCACACGAAAATATTTTTTTAACAGAGGAATCGTATTCTGTGACACAGATGGAAGGCAGTCACGCGATTTCTTGACGGTTCGCCATATTTACTGTAGATAAATTCCTTACTGGATTTGCAATTATTAGAACAATTCAGAATCAGACATCTCTGATATTAAATTGTCTAGATTTTATCAGCAGTTATATTCGATTTCTCTTATGGCAGCACAAGTAGTCTGGGAGACAATTCATATTACAGTTACTACTTAGGAAGCTCTCAAGTATTTATAATTAGAGTTGTTTCCCAGACCATTTTAATACCGGCATAGTTTGCTTGTTTATTTGTTTATTATTTTAGTGTAAGCTACACATTCACACACACACACACACACACACATATATATTATATATATATATATATATTATATATATATATATATATATATATATATATCAATTCAAGCTACAAATGTCCTTTAATATCTAAAATTCACTTTACTCCCAAATGATATATTTTCATATATGTACCGAAAGGGGATTTTTTAGTTGATAATAATTTCGTCCCCCCATGGGATCGAACCACCGTCCAAGTGGACGGGGACGAAATCAGGACAGTCAGTGACGCTATCCATTCAGCCAACAGAGACGCTATAAGTTCAAATCGATTCTGACCTTACAAATCACCCTCGATCTCGGTGCTTTCGTAATTAGAATCGATATGAAACCCTGTCTACCATGTTAGCCCATTCGAGCGTTTGACAGCACGTAGCCTTTTGTTATGAATAATTATCACATCGACCGTGATTCATTTATATATCAATTCAAGCTACAAATGTCCTTTAATATCTAAATTCACTTTACCTAAAAAAAAACCCCCAAAAAACCCAAATGAAATATATATTTTCATATAGTACCGAAGGGGAATTTTTTAGTTGATAATAATTTCGTCCCCCCATGGGATCGAACCACCGTCCAAGTGGACGGGGACGAAATCAGGACAGTCAGTGACGCCATCCATTCAGCCAACAGAGACGCTATAAGTTCATATCGATTCTGACCTTACAAATCACCCTCGATCTCGGTGCTTTCGTAATTAGAATCGATATGAAACCCCGTCTTACCATGGTTAGCCAATTCGAAGCGTTTGACAGCACGTAGCCTTTTGTTATGAATATTATCACATCGAACCGTGATCCATTTATATATCAATTCAAGCTACAAATGTCCTTTAATATCTCAACTTCACTTTACCTCCCAAATGATATATTTTCATATATGTACCGAGGGGAATTTTTTTTAGTTGATAATAATTTCGTCCCCCCACCCCCCGGGATCGAAGCACCGTCCAAGTGGACGGGACGAAATCAGGACAGTCAGTGACGCTATCCATTCAGCCAACAGAGACACTATAAAAAAAAAAAAAAAAAAATCCCCTTCGGTACATATATGAAAATATATCATTTGGGAGGTAAAGTGAATTTAGATATTAAAGGACATTTGTAGCTTGAATTGATATATAAAATGGATACGGTTCGATGTGATAAAGAATTATTCATAACAAAAGGCTACGTGCTGTCAAACGCTCGAATTGGCTAACATGGTAGACGGGGTTTCATATCGATTCTAATTACGAAAGCACCGAGATCGAGGGTGATTTGTAAGGTCAGAATCGATATGAACTTATAGCGTCTCTGTGGGCTGAATGGATAGCGTCACTGACTGTCCTGATTTCGTCCCCGTCCACTTGGACGGTGGTTCGATCCCATGGGGGGACGAAATTATTATCAACTAAAAAATTCCCCTTCGGTACATATATGAAAATATATCATTTGGGAGGTAAAGAATTTAGATATTAAAGGACATTTGTAGCTTGAATTGATATATAAATGGATCACGGTTCGATGTGATAATTATCCATAACAAAAGGCTACGTGCTGTCAAACGCTCGAATTGGCTAACATGGTAGACGGGGTTTCATATCGATTCTAATTACGAAAACACCGAGATCGAGGGTAATTTGTAAGGTCAGAATCGATATGAACTTATAGCGTCTCTGTTGGCTGAATGGATAGCGTCTTTGACTGTCCTGATTTCGTCCCCGTCCACTTGGACGGTGGTTCGATCCCATGGGGGGACGAAATTATTATCAACTAAAAAATTCCCTTCGGTACATATATGAAAATATATCATTTGGGAGGTAAAGTGAATTTAGATATTAAAGGACATTTGCAGCTTGAATTGATATATAAATTGATCACGGTTCGATGTGATAATTATTCATAACAAAAGGCTACGTGCTGTCAAACGCTCGAATTGGCTAACATGGTAGACGGGGTTTCATATCGATTCTAATTACGAAAGCACCGAGATCGAGGGTGATTTGTAAGGTCAGAATCGATATGAACTTATAGCGTCTCTGTTGGCTGAATGGATAGCGTCACTGACTGTCCTGATTTCGTCCCCGTCCACTTGGACGGTGGTTCGATCCCATGGGGGGACGAAATTATTATCAACTAAAAAATTCCCCTTCGGTACATATATGAAAATATATCATTTGGGAGGTAAAGTGAATTTAGATATTAAAGGACATTTGTAGCTTGAATTGATATATAAATGGATCACAGTTCGATGTGATAATTATTCATATATATATATATATATAATATATATATATATATATATATATATATATATATATATATACACATACAAGGCACTTGTTTCAGGCACTCCTACGAATACCAACTTTTTGGCAAAAAGCTTGCCTGAAAAACTATAGTATACATATTTTGCTAAAATCCAGTATCAATTTCTCCCAAGCATAATGAATCCATTGAAAGCAAATTTGATTACAAGGCAAAATTCATCTTGACTTGAGAACCTGGATAAGGAGTTGGGACAGAGAGAGAGAGAGAGAGAGAGAGAGAGGGGGGGGGGGAAGGGAGGGAGAAGGGTTGTTAGTGCCCTTGTAACGAGGTGTTAATCATAACTTTGTGCATACATCATCGGGTAAACATTATCCGGAGTCATGAATAAAGAGCAATACCCGGGCGCCCCCCATCCACTGTCGAGCCAGTATACCCCCTCCCCATCCCCCTCACCACCTCTGCCCCAAAACCCAGGGAAAGCTCTGCCTCATTTCTCTTAAGTCTGAAGGAATGTGGGTCATGGAGACACTTCAGGAGATTTTCATAAAGTCTTCGCAGTCCCATTGAGGATGATATTTGATCATGGTCCTGGAATTATTGGTTGTACCGAATATCGCAGATAATGAGAGAGAGAGAGAGAGAGAGAGAGAGAGAGAGAGAGAGAGAGAGAGAGAGAATGGGGTGTTTGTTTAATAATTACTGAGCTTTTCCAGATAACTAAAAGATTTTGAAAATCTTCTTTCATTACGTTCTTTGTAGCCTCGTTGAATAGGTCTTCTGGAATGTCATTACTTTTCCTTAATGGAAATATTACTTGCCTAGGTGACTGGGTACACAAACGATACGAAAGAGAGAGATAATGAGTAAAATCGTATGTTGTTCATATACAGACTGTCCTGATTTTCAGGAAGAAACTAACCATTAAAATCGTATTTCTTGCGTTTCACCCCATAAGGTGGAATACTCTCTGGCGTAACTGGTTTTGCAAGCTTCTGCTGGACTGTGACATTTTATAGCATATGTTTTATATTACCCAGTTTATTAGAGTTTTATCATGGCTGCAACTAAATTGTGGAATAGTTTGCCATAGTGCAGCTGAATCCTCTTATCTCAAAATACTTGAACGAGGAACAAATTCATTCCTGTTCTCTGCTGATCACGTCTTCCGAAGTCCATTTTATTGGTTTTATCGTCTATTTCTCATATCTATCTATCAGTCACCTTTTACTATAACTTGTCTCTTTCTCTGTTGGCTGATTTCCCTTTGGAGCCAAAGGGAAAAAGACAACGGTTGATTTGCTTACTGTCAGAAACAAAATATTCGATCAATTTTTGCTCAAAAAGCGCACGGTTCCGTGCTCTCGTCATGTCAGCATAACGTAAAAAAACAAACGATCACCAGTGAAGCATAATATTCACCAAGACGAAAGGTAATTCACTCAATGACGTCTTTGCTACTGCATCGCTAAAATTAAACATCCGTTGAATTACAGATAGGACGACGCAAGCGTTACAGCTCCACACAATCGAGAGCGCTGATGTTTCTTCTTCATTGAATTGCTTTGAAACTGAGTAACTGTTTCATTTATGGCCTGATGTTACTGATTGGCAGACCAGTTAGCCAATGTAAATAGAATTTTTAAGGATCTAACCATTATAATTGTATTATTCGGTTTTGCCTAAGAATTTTTCATTACTTGTTCATGAATGAATATTCTGTGTGTTTTTTTATTATTCTGAGATTTTTTTTACTTACTTCACAAGTTTCAAGCTGATTAATGTTAACGCTAATAACAGATGATGCAAATATATAATTCCGAGCTAGAAAATTTTTTTTTGAATATATGAAGTTTGGGTCGACTTGCCTCTCTCTCTCTCTCTCTCTCTCTCTCTCTCTCTCTCTCTCTCTCTCTCTCTTATACGAGCTGACATGGAGCCCCAAAATGAATACCGATTCTTCAGGGGTGGGGAATTTTGTGCTAATTGGCATCTCCGTTTGATGACAAATCCCGCCTCTTGAAAGCAGATGGGTTATATCTTTGGATTTAGGAGTTCACGGGAACCCAGGCAAAGAGAAATAAACGCTGTCAAAATGAATAGCAAGCAAAGATGTAGAACGAGTTGTTATTTACTTTAGCGATTTTCTTGGATGTTTTGAGAACTCCGATGATAAAAAAAAATTGCAAAAATGATTAGAATCATAATGTCATCGTTAAATAAAAAAATTGAATGCGCATGAAACACAAGGTAATACTCAAATTAAGTAATCACGTCTTTCATTGCAAAAATTGATCAAATTAAGCTCTGTTGAATTACAGATAGAACAACGCAAGCGATACAGTTCCACACAATCGAGAGCGCCGATGTTTCTTCTTAATTAAATTGCTTTGAAACTGAGTAATTGAGTAATGGCCGCCGGCTGCACAAATGGCGCTCTTTAATCGCGCATCCGAGATGAATGTATTACAAATGAGACGAAGAAGGCCCTCATTACCCGGCAAATGAGCAACGGTGGCGGATTGCTGCAAAGTCCGACTTCGCTGGGGATTAGCTGGTAATTATCTGACGAGGATTTGTTTTATTGCCTGATGTTGTTGCTTGGCGTTGCAATAAGTCAATTGATTTCTGCTTTCTTTCATTTGGGAAATATCGGGAGAACTACAAAAGTGTTTACGGTGTGTATCCAGTTAGTGTCTGGTCATGGAGTGATTTGGAATTTCAACTTAGTTTCTATACCTTGTTTATTTTTGTTTATCCAGTAATTGCGAGTAGAGACAGACTCACAAACAGAAATGCCAGCTCAAGAAACTAGCGACCGAGACAATTAACATAGAGGTAAAGTGAATAATATTGTGGCTGAATGAGGACACAAAACCCCTGTTTTATTGAGCTATTGATATTGGAAGTAAAGGAACCTTAACTTTGTCAAGTTAATTCCAGAGAACAGTATGTCCACATTACTACCACAGATTGTCTTACAGACCTCACCTTTCAGGCTGAAAATTTGTTAATGTTCCAGCAGTCTCCTTTATAGCTCATACTGAATAGTGACTGTTTTAACAGCAGATGATGATGCCAGCAGAATATCGATTGAAACAATGAGATAAACAAATGTTTGAACTTTGCAGCCAATCGTCACCCGATATCCCACAGCAACGTGGCTTCTGGTGGCCTTCATGTTACCAGTTTAGAAATGGAAGAACTACGCAGTGTGGTCACTTAATATTTTCATCCCTCTGGTCACAACCATCATCTTCATTCACTGGATTTAAAACACGCAAGCGAGACGATCGTTAAGACTTTCGCGTGTTTTGGAATATCTCAATAAAACAGGGTTTCTGTGTCCTCATTCAACGATATTATCCACTTTGCCTCTGTGTTAATTGTTCTAGTCGCTGAGTTTCTTGAACTGGCATTTGATTCTGTCTGTGCGTCTGTCTCTACTCGCAATCACTGGATAAACAAATATAAACAAGGTATAGAAGCTAAGTTGAAATACTGAATCACTTCATGACCAGACACTAACGGGATGCATACCTTAAACGCTTGTGTAGTTCTTACAATATTTACCAAATACAGTATTTGACGACAATAAGGGAAAAATATGCCTAGATGAGTATTACTTGATGGGAGTGTAGGATGTTCGCCAATATTTTCCTAGGCAACATCACTATCACCTTACGTCGACATCCAGATCCTAATAACCCAGTGAGTGAAGAAGAGTTAAAAGATAAAAAAACCTTAAGCTTAGAGTTTCAAAGAGCGAACG
>NC_087207.1:69793863-69813863 GCF_015104395.2 Macrobrachium nipponense
CACCACCCCCAGCACCCCCTCCCACCATGACCCCACCCCCATCCCACTTCCCCCCCCCCTCTCTCCTCTCTCTCTCTCTCTCTCTCTCTCTCTCTCTCTCTCTCTCCAATAGAACTGATAAATCAGGTTTCAAAAGGCTTCCAGACCACTTCTAATCATTATTATTATTATTGCTAATGACTTCTTTATAATGTTTATTTATTTTTATTGGCTTTTTATTTGTTTTTAGTTATTTATTTATACGATTATGTTTATACGGCTGTTGATTTCGGTTCAGTAAACAAAAAAACTCTTTCTCTCCACCGCATTTTGATTGATGGCTGGTTGTTATTGCGTAAGACATTGGGGTCTAAAATCATTTCGCCATTCGAATTCATTTCAGTATGTGTGCACTTTATTTTCGTTGGATTTTTTGAATATCTCTTCCAGTTAAGATTTCAATTCTTTGGGTATGTGGTTTTGACCAGACGTCGCCCAGTTTTCCGAGATTGTTATTCTATTGTTAATTTGTATCGTTTCTCGGAGATTATTTTACAGTTTCTTTCCTTTTTTTTTACTTCGTTATTCACTTAAATGTGATTGGACTGTTAATTCGCGTCTTTTCTCTACGATTATTTTTCAGTTTATTTTTTCTTTTCGTTTATCTCGTTATTCGGTTTGATGTATTTAAGACCGTTTTATTTTTTAAAAAGTATTTCGAATTCATAGTCGCCATGAGATAACTTCACGTTCTGATGGAAATGATTCCCGTTGGTCTTTTTCCTCTTTTATCAAAGCGTTGGTATTACTTTTTTCACGCGGCAATAGTTTTCCAAAAGTTTTCATTATGGAAGGAGCATAAAAAAAGTATATTATTTAAAAGTTTTCCAAGCTTTTTATTCGGCGAAATGAAAATCAAAACGAGAAAAAAGTCTCCCATTCACTAACCAAATGTTGGGCTGTGATTCAGAAGTCATATTGTGTCCAGTTAAACTCTCTCTCTCTCTCTCTCTCTCTCTCTCTCTCTCTCTCTCTCTCTCTCTCTCTCAATATCCTTCTTCAGTACTCTTCAATTCCCACTGTGGAAAATTTTCACAAGAAAAAAGATTTTCAGTTAAATTTCTCTCTCTCTCTCTCTCTCTCTCTCTCTCTCTCTCTCTCTCTCAAAATCCTTCTTCAGTACTCTGCAAATCCCACTGTGGAAAATATTCGCAAGAATAAAGATTTTCTGTGAAATCTCTCTCTCTCTCTCTCTCTCTCTCTCTCTCTCTCTCTCTCTTCAAAATCCTCCTTCAGTACTCTGCAAATCCTACAGTGGAAAATTATCAGGAAAATAAATATTATCAGTAAAATCTCTCTCTCTCTCTCTCTCTCTCTCTCTCTCTCTCTCTCAAAATCCTCCTTCAGTACTCTGCAAATCCCGCTGTGGAAAATATTCGAAAGAATAAAGATTTTCAGTGAAATCTCTCTCTCTCTCTCTCTCTCTCTCTCTCTCTCTCTCTCTCTCAAAATCCAAAAATCCTTCAGTACTCTGCAAATCCCACTGTGGAAAATATTCGAAAGAATAAAGATTTTCAGTGAAATCTCTCTCTCTCTCTCTCTCTCTCTCTCTCTCTCTCTCTCTCTCTCTCTCTTTCAAAATCCTTCTTCAGTACTCTGCAAATCCTACAGTGGAAAATTATCAGGAAAATAAATATTATCAGTAAAATATCTTATCTGGAGACTTCAACTTTCCTTTCGTAGACTGGAAAGAACGAATAGGAGATTGTGGTTGTACTTATACATATAAAAAAGAGAGTAATAGTAGTGCAGAAGATAAGAGGCAATTCGAAAAGTTATTAGATATGCTACTAGAATACAACATTCAACAAATAAATCACCTGCCAACAAGAAAGGAAAATACTTTAGACCTAGTATTTGTGAACGAGATGAATTATGTTAAAGAAATAATAGTATATAATGCGAGAATTTCAGACCATAATGTCATAGAATTAACAGTCCATTCCAAAGCAAGTGAAAACAGAGATAAGCAAGAAATGAAAAAGTGGGAAGGATATGGAAAATACAACTTCTACAGTAAAAATATAAAATGGTCAGAAATAAATGAGGAATTAAACAAAGATTGGGATAACATTTTCATAAGTGATGACATAAGGGTAAATACGGAGATATTATATAAAATATTAGAGAAAATAGTGGATAAATATATACCGAAGAAAAAAAGTAAACATCATTCATGCATACCAAGAGACAGAAGGATCTTGTTCCAGAAAATCAGAAAGCGGAAAAAAGGTCTTGCAAAAGAAAAAAATGCATGGAAAGTTATAGAACTAAAAAGTAAGATAGCAAATGCAGAACAAAAGATTATACAATCAAAAGAAAATGAAAAACGGGACTTGGAAGAAAAAACCCTAATAAATATCAAGCAATACCCTAAACTATTATACTCATACGCGAAAAAGAGGAATAAAAGAAGAATAGAAATAGGCCCTCTAAGAATTGAAGGGAGATTAACAAATGAAAAAAAGGAAATTTGCAACATATTGGCAGAACGATATAAGAGAGAATTCACCCCTACAATAAATAATGAAGATAATGATATAGAAGTAAAGGACAAAAATAGTGAATAATTAGCTGACATAGATATTAGTGAAGCTGATATTGTGCAGGCTATTAATGAAATTAAAAATGGAGCTGCAGCAGGGCCTGGTGGAGTTCCTGCTTTTTTGTTAAAGAAAGTAGTTCATTCTATCGCAAAGCCACTTGCAATATTATTAAGACAAAGTGTAGATACAGGCACGATTTATGATGAGCACAAATTAGCATATATTACCCCTACATTCAAAAGTGGATCAAGACTAGAGGCAAGTAATTATAGGCCTGTGAGTCTAACATCACATATTATGAAAGTGTATGAAAGGGTAATGAAAAAAAATATTATGAAACATTTGATAAAAAATAATCTGTTTAATATAGGACAACATGGTTTCGTACCCGGAAAAAGTACACAAACCCAACTGTTAGTCCACCGTGAAAACATATTCAAAACTATGAAAAGCGGAAATGAAACAGATGTGGTTTATCTAGACTTTGCAAAAGCTTTTGACAAGGTAGACCATAATATATTAGCGAAGAAAATTAGAAAACATAATATAGTGGATAAAGTAGGAAGATGGTTAAAAGAATTTTTACACAACAGAAAACAGATAGTTATTGCAAACGATGAGAAATCGGATGAAGCTAAGGTAATTTCTGGTGTGCCACAAGGTACGGTGTTAGCTGCATTACTGTTTGTTATTATGATTGCAGACATAGATAGTAATGTTAAGGACTCGGTAGTGAGTAGTTTCGCCGATGACAGAAGAATAAGTAGAGAAATTACTTGTGATGAAGATAGGAACGCGGTACAGAGACCTTAACAAAGTATATGATTGGGCAGAGGTAAATAGGATGGTATTTAACTTTGATAAATTTGAATCAATAAACTATGGAGACAGAGAAGGAAAGCTAAATGCATATAGGGGACCTAATAATGAGACAAGCACAAATAAGGAAGCTGTTAAAGACCTTTGTGTGATGATGAATAGGGACATGTTATGCAACGATCAAATAACAATTCTATTGGCAAAATGTAAAGCAAAAATGGGAATGTTGTTACGGCACTTCAAAACAAGAAAAGCTGAAAACATGATTATGCTTTATAAAACATATGTTCGTAGTCCACTTGAATATTGCAATATGATATGGTACCCACACTATCAAAAGGATATTGCACAAATTGAGAGTGTACAAAGGTCCTTTACAGCTAGAATAGCTGAAAACATCATGGAGCTAAAAATATAAGAAAGAGCAAGCAGAGGTAGATTAATAGTGCCCAAAACTATACCAGGAAAAATAAGGAAAGCACACAGGACATTAATCCACTACGCACCAGCATTGATAATACAGTGTCTATTCAATGCGTTGCCAGCTCATCTAAGGAATATAACAGGAGTGACTGTAGATGTGTTTAAGAATAAGCTCGACAAATATCTAAACTTCTTAACTGCATCCCAGACCATCCAAGATTGGAAGATGCAAAATATACCGGAAGATGTACTAGCAACTCTCTGGTAGATATTAGAGGTGCCTCACACTGAGGGACCTGGGGCGACCCGAACAAGATGTAAGGTCTGTAAGGTAAGGTAAGGTCTCTCTCTCTCTCTTTCTCTCTCTCTCCTGCTACCCTCCATGATTTATCCCCCTCTCTTTCTCTCTTTACCTTTAACTCTCACCAATAATTTGCTTTTCTCTCTTTCTCTCGTCTTCCTTGCCACTCACCAATAATTTTCCTCTCTCTCTCTCTCTCTCTCTCTCTCTTTCAAAATCCTCCTTCAGTACTCTGCAAATCCCACTGTGGAAAATTTTCACAAGAATAAAGACTTTCAGTGAAATCTCTCTCTCTCTCTCTCTCTCTCTCTCTCTCTCTCTCTCTCTCTCTCTCTCTCTCTCTCTCTCAGATGTCTACTGACAAACATGAGATACCCATCTACACAGTGAAACACTTCCTCTTGGAAGCCATTAGAAAATAGAGCTGTTTAATGAAGATCTCTCTCTCTCTCTCTCTCTCTCTCTCTCTCTCTCTCTCTCTCTCTCTCTCTCTATTGGCGAAGTGTTCATTGAGGCTTGCGTTTCACAGCCTTTGACAGATGGCCGAAAAATGTGTGATTAATTGACCTCCTTTCACTTTATGAAGACCACCCAGACATATTTTTTCCACTCTTTCATTTTGTCCTTTCCGAGGAGTGGGGGAAGGGGGATATGTTCATCAAACCATTATTTTAATATCGTCCACAGAATATGAAATACTGAGTGTGTATTTTTCCGCACGAAGTTGTTATAAGGTCCCCAACTGATATCAATACGGTTGTAAAGAGTCCACTTGTAATAAGATCTATAATAACTTACTATGCACCACACACACACACACATATATATGTATATATATACAATTATATATATATATATATATATATATATATATATATATATACTATAGATATGACTGGTAAAAATGTTCTGTAACAACAGAATTCCATCTAATAAAAGGAGCCCATAAAAACACCAAAATATAGAGATACGATCGACAATGTTTTCATTCAACCAACCACTTAAGAAGATTAAAGGAAGATTATCAGCGCGGGGGTGACCTAAATTGGCTTGCCTGTGGATGGACCTCTTGGTTATAAATACCACCTTTTCTGTAAACTTTTCTCATTCATCTACCTGAAGAGGGAGACAGCAGTCTCTGAAATATAGTACTTTTTCTCTATATTTTGGTGTTTTTATGGGCTCCTTTTATTAGATATATATATATATATATATATATATATATATATATATATATATATATATATATATATATATATATATATATATATATATATATTATATATATATATATACATACATATATATATATATATATATATATATATATAGTGTATATATATATATATATGATATATATATATATATATATATATTATATATATGTGTGTGTGTGTGTGTGTGTATGTATATAGATGTGTGTGTGTACTCACAAATGCCTCTTTATTTTGTTAAATTTTACCAGAAATTTAAGAACAATGTTTACGTAAAATTATCAAAACACCGCTAACCTACAAAACAGTAGAACGTAGAACGTTTTAACGTAGAAAAGAAAAACAGAGCCGGGTGAAATATACCGTTGAAACTATTCGATGTCTAATATTCTTGAGATGACGTGGTGGAGCGTGTAAACCACTGAGGAGTACGTAATATGGGCAAAAGTATCGAGCGTAAGTGGAGCATCGTTGAATGAAGTAAGAGGATAAGGCTTTAGCCTACAGAGAATTGGCAGACTTAATGAAATGGGTTGTCTTGCACTGAAACAGATGGTAGGCGATGTAGTGAAAAGGCACCCTTAGAGAAGTGGTCTGTATTGCGAAGTGGAAATCTTAGTGAAGTGGTCTGTATTGCACTGAAACAGTAGTTAAGGGGTGTAGTGAAGTGCAAACCTTGATGAAGGGGATTCTTGCACTGAACCAAAAGTAGGCGATGTAGTGAATTGGCAATTCTGTGAGGTGGGGTTTCTTACACTGAAACAGACAGAAGGCAGTGGGTGTATTAAAGTGGCAACCTTGGTGAAGTGGACTGTCTTGCACTGAAACAGAAGTAGGTGAGGTAGTGAAATGGCAGCTTGGTGAACTCCGAGCTGGTGTCTTGCACTGAAAAGGAAGTAGTGGATGCTTTGTAAGATTGACCCTTCTGACCTGGAGATTAGGTTTTCTGTCCAACAGACTTTTTGTGACCACTCACTTACCACAAGGGTTAATCCCATTGACCATCAGCTCAGGATATCAGAGCGACAAGAGGGGATTAGCAACTCTCACTGAAACCAGAGCATCCATCATATAAATGACAGCTCAACCGAGGGGAAGTTCCAGAAGACTGCTGGGCCTTGACCCAGGCTGACGATCTACACATCTCTTGAAAATGGGCCATAGTTAGGGCCTGAAAGTACTCGAGTGTGGAGTAAAATAAAATGTAAATACCTATAATTAAACATGTTATACACAGTGATTTTGTGGGGTTTCTTTTTCAATCTTCAGAAGAAAACTGAAAGAAGTTTTTGTGTTTGGTTCATTATTATTATAAAGTTTGTGTGAAGGATTTATTATTATTATTATTATTATTATTATTATTATTATTATTATTATTATTATTATTATTATTATTATTATTATTATTATTATTATTATGTTTGTGTGTAGGATTTATTGTTATTATTATTATTATTTATTTTGGGGAGTAGACCCTTTTTCAAGCATGTAATATGAAGGTGATAGCTGTATCAGCTGCATTCAATTTAATACACTTTTCTCTATATAAATTAGTAAGAAAGATATAGAAAACTCTACATAAATTGGAATGCAGCTAATGCGGCTATCACCTTCAGTAACATATTATTATTATTATTATTATTATTATTATTATTTTTATTATTATTATTATTATTATTATTATCATTATTATTATTATTATTATTATTATTATTATTATTATTATCGTAGTTGTTTTCGTGATAATGGGCGAATTAGTGATGTGTTACGCTTGGCCACAATCACTATTATAATCGACATCATATATTGTAATGACATGAGGTCTATAATTCATAAGCTTCCTCAACAAGTTGTCACCCTCAACTCCACCAACTTTGGATATTTGGAAAAGCTACGAAAACAGGCCTAATCTATTTAGGTACAAATTATGAGCGACTTTATCGCATAACGTCGGGGGATGGACAACAGTTTCTTCTTTAACGATAGAGATAAAGAATAATCATGTAGCATTATGAACGTAACAGTCATGGTAATTCTAAGTAAGTTGACAATACTTATATAAAGATAGTTTTGAGTAATTACAAAGATAGAAAAGACAAGAGAAGAAAATTATATTCTGTGTGCGCGCAGATCAAAATCAAGTAGCATTACGAAAGTAACGATCATGGTAATTCTAAGTAAGTTGACAATACTTATATAATGAAAGTTTTCAGTCATTATAAATATACAAAAGGCAAGAGATGAAAATTATATTCGTGTGTGTATGTGTGCTGTTGAGATGTTCGGTTATGCATTCAATCTGAAACGCTCTATTATCTCCACCGCTCGCAGTGGAATTCCATTTGTCAAATCTATTAGCGCTTTCCCCTTGTTCTTTCAGTTATTTTCTTCCCTCCTCCATATTCTTTTCCCATCAATTACCTGCCCTTCAGGAGAGGAATAACGGAGAGGAATTCGTCCCGGCACCGATTTATGAACAGAAAGAAGCAACGGCGCCTTTGAACTACCCGGACACAGGCAGGAGGGCGGACACGCCAGGAACCCGCCTCCCTCGGCACTTCAGAAATTCCTTCTTCTGCAGGAAACAATGCAAATGGAATAGTCCAATTTAACTTACTCCACATTTCACGAATATTGCAGGGGACGTCACTCCTGGCATGTATACGATTATAAAAGTGACGGGATGTCATCGCCCGGGGTGTTCTTGTGAAGTTTTAGCGGTGTTGGGGAGGTAAAGTCGCGTTGCTGCTGCTGCTGCATTGGCGAGTACTGAGGCAGGTTTTCTCTCGTTAAATTATATATATATATATATATATATATATATATATATATATATATATACATATATATATATACATATATATATATATACATATATATATATGTATATATATATATATATGTATATATATATATATTATATATATATATATATATATATATAGTATACACATCATTTCACGGAACGATATTACTGTCATTTCCTTCACCAACTTTGTATCGACTTTCATTTAATCTTTACAACGTTTTTTTCTGGTGAATTCAGTGTTTAATGGATATTTCAAGTCTAGTACCCTTGTATTACAAAAATCATTTAAAGACCTACGAACTATTATGATCTGCCCCTACAAAATACATAAATTGGATTCATAATTTATTCTTCCACGCAAAACAGAGATGATGGAAATGCCACAATTTATTCATTCCTGATTGAATGTAACAATTTATTCATACTTATTAGGAAGTGTTGATTGGAATGAAGAGTTTATTCATTGCTACGATTATATTCCAACAAGACGCGATTCGACCTCCAGCACACTCGGGGAGCGTATTAAAATCTACCGTCAAATATCTCGTTGTTTCACCAACGAAAATTAAAGTAGATACGCTATATATTATTACAAATAATTGTTCTGTATTGTTTAACATACACATCCTTTATTTTTTAGATTTTCATTCTAATAAATAAATCACAAATATCCTATCCTAACATTCCTGTATCTTTAACTCAAAACACCTTTTTCAGAGCTTTTTAGGCTTTTCCATAAGGCTTACCTACCCTCCCAGTAAGAACACCAACAGCAAGAACAGCAACACCATAGTAACCACAAAAATAACAACAACAATATAATTTGCAGGCTTACTCCCCGAGTAAGCGGAAATAATCTTTCCATTCTCGTATCTTAGAATTATGATTAGAGGTCAAAATTTATCAGTGGTGATCTAAGGGTAATGATTGTTCGTTTCAAAAATATAGAGGACTTGAGGCAACAATTAATTTGTTCCGAATAAAAGAAAAAGAAATAGCCGGTAATTCGTTACAGGTGAGAAAACTTACAATCAAAAATAGCAATTTATTCGGTCCTGTAAAGCGAAGTTGATTGGAGGTAACAATTTAACTATTCCCATTTACAACAGATAAGGGTAAACTCGTAAAAGTAAGCATCTACAATATGTACCCACTTCATAGGAAATATGTGATCATAACGTGGACACTTTTTATCTTAACGAAAATAAATACACTTTAAAAATCAGACCACTGACCCAAATTCACTTTTGAGTGTTGGAAACATTGGTTAATGAATTTAGCAATTAGGCATAAGAAGATCATAAATTTCTTGCCGTACCGTTACATAAATAACAGAAACACTGGACATCGATGCAGAACAAACGCAATGGTGCACAGACACACACACACATACACACACACACACAATCTAGTGCTTCGAATATATAAACAGACCGAGACAACAAGACTGGTACACGTGTCTATACATCATTGCAATTCATGAGTCTTGCATCAATCTCATAAGCAAAGATAATTGCATTGTTGTTTCATGCAATTAGATATATCGTTGGCTTTGATGCAGTGAAGGACCAACTGAGCGAGAGTATCATGAAATGTTACAATAATGTAAATGTTTCTTTCGGAACTGTCATATTGCATTTGGAAAGTGTTCATAATTTCTATCTAGGTTACGTTAATCACACTAAACGGATTTGTTTTATGTATTTATGCATCACATGATTCGGTGATTTCAAGTACAAGCACACATACATACAAATATACATACATACACACACACACACATACATGGTAGATCTAGGGTACTTATCCGCGGCGGCCTAGACTATGGCAGTTGCGGTTATTCTATGCAGTTTTACCTACTGAACAAGAATTTTAAGTATTATTTATTCGGATGACTGTAATTAAACCCCCAGGGGCCAGCACTAAACACGACGAAATACATTGGACGGCACCCAATCCCTAGTGGATTTCGTATCCGCGGTTACGTTCCTTGCAGTCCGTGCGGACTGATTCTGTAGAAATAACCTTATGTGGTATATATATATATATATATATATATATATATATATATATATATATATATATATATATATGATATATATATGTATGTATATATATATGTATATATACATATATATATATATATATTTATATATGTATATATATAGTATATATATATATATATATATATATATATATATATATATAAATTACTGGGCTTTTGAAAACATCCCAAGGAACTCCACCTAACTTTTTGAACTGTTATTAGTAATCCCAATTAACGTTTGTAATTGCCCGAAATATCATACATTTTACATTGGGGTTCATCATCTTCGTTCAAGGACAAGAGGAGGGCGAATTAAAGTTGAATATTAGTAGTTAATCATTGTTAAAAAAGAAAAAAGATTTTGTAATGTTACAGTACTGATAATGCTCATGGTAATGATTAATGATCATGTAACAATTGCTTATATATATATGTATATATATATATATATATATATATATATATATATATATATATATATATATATATATATATATATATATATATATATATATATCATATCATATACACATATGCATATATATATATATATATATATATATATATATATATATATATATACGACAATAATAGTAGGTAATATAATTATTATGCTGACGATATACCTATCATTCTGAACAATTTGGTGATAACTATCACTTGTGTCATACTAGTATTTTTCATTCTGTTATTTTTCATACTAAGTAAAATACACGCATATTCAGTTTATATAATAATTAACAACGCATAGAATCAGGAAGGACACAAGTCCTGATTTTTCACATAGTAACATCATTAAGCTGATAAAGCTTAATGATATTACTACAAATATGATAATGTTCATGATAGAACAGCTTAGCGTAATTAATGATATCTACATTTAGATGTTCCGAATGAAATTCTTGAAGTTCCAATCTACATTTTGATATATCCTACAGTTTGAGCAATGTGTGTATGTGTTTTCTTGTTTTTTCGAGCTGGTTAAATATCTGTCGTTCATGTCAAAAACTTCTACCTTGCTCCTGATTGGCTGATGCATTTGGCATTTGACAGCATTCGCTTCAACCAGTCACCATTAACTTCAGTTCGTTGTTTGCACCGAATACCAGGCCATATAGAAAACTTAAAACTTAGCATAAGTATTGTCCTGAGATCTTTCTAGTTCGTGTCATAACATTTCAGAAAAAAAGTCACTCAGATAAAATGTAAGTTTCTTTCTAATGTAGATCATTCTTAAATGATTATTATATTGTATAGAAAATACGAACTCTGGGCTAATATGTATGAATGCTGAATCGTAATGAAAGGAAGAATTAAAAGTAATTAAAATACTTGTATACCTTGTACACTTTTGTATAAACATTTGACTGTAGATCACACAATGATTATATTAATCTTTACTTTTCCTTTAATAGAATTTTTTTACATGGCTTTTATGCAAAAGTCTTTATATCCCATAGATAAATAGGTAATTTCGATTTTTTTCAGATTTTTGAGGGGGGCAGTCCCCCCTCTTTACTTCCCGGTTCATTCACGTTTGAACTAGAAGGTCGTTGACCTTTCCATTTCCTGTGATCATATATATAATCCCTTCAAAAGGGCGAGCTTTTAACAAAATAACTTCCATTATTCAAAAGTAATTTTCTTTTTCTTAAGTCTGCTTTTATTTAAGAGGGATCTGCCTTGAAGGAAAAGGACTTTCTTTTCAAAAAATAAAAAATAAAAATAAACAGACGACGTAAGAAGCCACTGTTAATTATCTTTGCAAATGTCTCTTTTAAGAGCTCCAGAGAATGTCTACCTTATGGTTAATTCCAAATCTGAGCTCACTTCAAAGAATGTTGATGAGCCAAAGGGAATTTGTAGCGCGACTTCTTTTTTTTTTTTTCCGACCACCGCGTTTTTTTTTTTGGGGGGGGGGGGGAGGGGTGGGGGGGGGGGGCGGCTAGGGCTGGGCCGAGGGTTGGGTGAAGCCCTTTCACCCTCAATTCATTTTTGAGTTGCCATTTGATTGAACAAGGCGGATTACGTTCTCTTCCTAATACTAACTACTTTTCTTTGCTCTCTCCTTATTCTTTGTCTTCATCATCATCTGCTTCTTCTTCGTCTTCTTCTTCTTCTTCTTCTTCTTATTATTATTATTATTATTTTATTATTATTATTATTATTATTATTACAGCTAGACAAGCAGTGAACAAGGAAACATCTCTTACTACTATAACTCCTCTTCTTCTTCTTCTTCTTCTTCTTCTTCTTCTTCTTCTTCTTCTTCTCATTCGTATTATCATAAATAGCTAGGATTTACGGCAGAGTATTATTGTTCACTTTATCATTTATCTTTTATTCATCTATGAAAAAAGTTGAAAATCTAGATTCATTCATTATTATCAAAGACAATCACATCAAGATATTGGCATTTGGAATGCCAAACTGAGGCCAAAGGCTAAACGCTGAGACCTGTGAAGTCATTCAGCGCTGACAACACGTCGAAACAATAGTTAGGAGAGGGTAGAAAGTAAGGCGGGAGGAAAGAGAATATAAACGGAGGTACTATAAAATGGAATGAAAGAGGTTGCAGCTAGGGGCTGTAGTGACGCCGCAAATAATCACAATTAATGACTGCAATCCTGACAGTGCACCGCGTGAGGTATGGGGTATGCTTAGGTATGAAGTATCGCTAATTAATGTAATTTTAGGTATATTATTACTATAGATCATAATGGATCGTTACGATATTATACAACAGAAAGTTATATCTACTCTGCTTATAACAGTGTTCTCCGTTATCCACTAAGATCAAATGACCACGAGACTTATACACTGTTGGTGCAAATTTTCATTTTCGTTAAATATCTCAGGATTTTTCGTCGTCCACTCTTCATGCATTGTTTGCGATCATGTTTAGGTGTATTCTGTCCTGATGGACATTCCAGTCCAATTCATTTCATGTTAATTTTTATTTTTTATTTTTGAAAAGTGATTATTCTATAAAAACAAATCGAATTCCATGTAATTCTTAATGTAAGACACATAAACACACTTTTATATTTTTATATATATATATATATATATATATATATATTATATATATATATATATATATATATATATCTTACACCCTTTTATCAAAACTACACAAATTGGAAACCCTTACCTGTTATCAATGGTGCCCTCTGTCTGCAAACATGTCATTAGGCTATTAAGATCACGCAAATACAAAAATATACTATTTATTACCCAAAGCATATAAATATAAAGTAGAACAAAATGATTAATAAGTCATAGTGATAAAAACCCAAGTCTGCCCACAAAGAAAACTTAGTAAGGTTATGCATTCTACTCTCCTGCTAAGAATTCACTCCCAGACTCAGAATGGTCAAATCGTTTCATTGTATTAGGCAGGATAGAGAATCCCGTCTCTAATATCATGGAATAGAACCCATCTGTAATAAAGATGCATAAGATAATATTGGATAAAAAGATACACTTCACACATCACTCTTTTCAAAAGTAATATTAAGTAAAAGAATGTATTTCACACTTCTCTCTCTTTTCTTTAAAGGCAACGGTTTTCTAAGTTCCTACAAAATAAAAATGTGCCAGAACCTTTAAGATGGGTTGGGTTTTTCCTCCCACTGACCTGAGGTTACCAAACTGAACTCTTTCTTCTCACAAAAGGAATGTGCCTCTCGCAAGTGCCTTGGTCGATTAGACCTGAACATCCGTACAAACGAATGTACCATACTCGACACACCCCAAACTGCCTTGACGACAGTACGAATAGCCTCCAGATTAAAATGCTTATGTATCAGATTCCTTCATTCAAGAAGGGTGCCTCTACAGCTTAATCTGTCTCCAAGCAAGACATGATATGTAATTCACTAACACATTACACACCTGTAAGATATATATATATATATATATATATATATATATATATATATATATATATATATATATATATATGTATGTATGTATGTATATATGTGTATATATATTTATACACGTATATATATGTGTGTGTGTATAAATGCTAATCAAAATCTATTTTTATTTACTATCTTTTCTCATTTCTTTACCCCTTGGTATTTTGATAAATGAATGTTCTTAGCTACTGAGTGGCCTCTCAGGATAGTTCCATGTTAATTGTGCACATTTTCAACAATAATAATAATAATAATAATAATAATAATAATAATAAAATAATAATAATTAATAATAATAACTACACCAGTTACTTTGCGCTCGCTTTCATCCGACGAAAAACACAACATCACCAATTCAGAATTACGATTCATTTTTTCACATCATGTGGTAAGGACAAGTTAATCATCTTTGCAAAGACTTTCGCAGCTTCCAAGAGTTTTTTCTTAATTCTTTGAGTCCACCTCAAAGGGTTATGTAGAACTGAAATGAAATTGTCGAGTAATTTTATTATTACTGATATATATATATATATATATATATATATATATATATATATATAGATATATAATCTGTGTGGTATATATATATATATATATATATACTATATAAAATATATATATATAGATAGATATATATATATATATTATATATATGTACACACACACACACACATATATATATATATATTATATAGATATATAGATATAATATATATATATGTACACACACACACACACACACACACATATATATATATAAGAGATATATATATGATAGATATATATATATATATATAGAGTACATATATATATATATATAGTATATATATAGATATATATACCATATATATATATATATATATATATATATATATATATATGAAATATACATACTACTATATATATATATATATATATAATATATATATATATATATTAATATTATGACAATAATAGTAGGTAATATTATTACTATGGCTGACGATATACCTATAATGCTGATCAACTTGGTGATAACTATCACTTGTGTCATACTACTATTTGCCGTTCTGTTACTTTTCATACTAAAATAAAAATATACAAATATTCAGTTTAAAAATAAAAAAATAAAAGTACTTTATGATGAGTCATAAAGCTTCCATGTAAAGTATAACTGAAATAAGTAATTATTTCCAATAGTTTCTCTAAATACATTTTTGAAAAATATGTATACCGCCTATCTTCCTCAATGAAATATTTTATCTTACCTATCTGCCTTTTAAAAATATCCATGTTTGTGATTAATATATAACATGAATTATTTATTCATTTTAATGAATTTCCAAAGCGCAAAGTGCAAAAATTTCGTTTCATTTCCAAAATTACTTTCAAAATAGTTTTCTGATTTCCCAGGGAGTACGATAACCAATAAGAGTATATTAATTTGTGCAGCGAATTATAATCTGCGCTGGTCAATTGAAAGCTCATCATCTGTCAAGTGTATTTCGAATAATTAAGGCTTCATCTCAACCACTTTATTATTTTCTGTTCCATGAGACATCTTGAGGTCGACTGACTAACAATAGATATGCCTATTTTTCATTCATGATTAGAAAAGAAAATTTTTATGCGTATGTATGTGTGTATGTATGTATGTATGTATCTCCAGGATTTAATTAGTTCCGCGCTGGACGAGTGATTTTCGCGCTCGGCAGCCAGTCCGGTGGTCCAAAGTTCGATTCCCGGATGGCCTGCCAACGCGGAATCAGAGGAATTTATTTCTGCTGATAGAAATTATTGTGGTTCGGATCCCACAATAAGCTGTAGGTCGGGCCCGTTGCTAGGTGACCAATTGGTTCCTAGCCACGTAAAAATATCTAATCCTTCGGGCCACCCGTAGGAGAGCTGTTAATTAGCTGAGTGGTCTGGTAAAACAAAGATATACTTAACTTTGCTATTTTTATTTGTTATGAGCTAGTTTGTTTGTTTGGTGTTTTTACGTTGCATGGAACCCGTGATTATACAGCAATTGGACCAACAACTTTACGTGACTTCCGAACCACGTCGAGAGTGAACTTCTATCACCAGAAATACACATCTCTCACTCCTCAATGGAATGCCCGAGGATCGAACTCGTGATCACCGAGGTGGCAGGCCCAGGCCATACCGATCACGCCACTGAGGCCCTGTTATAGGCTTGTCATGATGTAATCTAATTTTCGCTTCTCGTGTTGGAGTGAGTTAATTTCCCTAACCATTAGAGGAGCCCTTTTTTTTTTTCTTTCTTTCTTTGCTTCAAACACGCCCCGCTCTTTCTCTCCTAGAGAATCTTGGCGATTCAAAGGAACTGGAATTCCTAATGGAATCCCAGACTGATTATTACTGAGATATTAAAATAATTCCCAGAGACGAATGACGAAAAGTATTAGCAGCTACCAAAGGCCTAAAGTTTCGACCTAATTCTCACTGTTACTTTATCGCATATCTCTGTAGGCGAATAAAGAAGGAGTTTGCGCTGGAATTCCATTTTTCTTCGCGAACTTCCTTTGAATACAAGTTCAGTTTTACAGAATGGCGGGCCTGGAACCGCGTTTCCTTCGGAAGAAATGTAATTCCCATTAAAAGTTTTCGCTCGGTCGTGACTTGCAATCCAAAACATACCAAAAGCATTTCTCGAGGTCCCTGTGGCTTCTTTTTGCCGCTCGCTCTGCGTACCCAAGGCCTGCTGCAAGATCGGGCTCCTTGACTTTTGGCGATTCATTTTTTTTTTTTTTCAAACTGCGCCCTGCTTTCACATTGTGGTCACCCTTCCATGTACTAACCACAGCCATGTTACACACGTGTGACATATTTGATGCTGATAATATTCATAATAATAATAATAATAACATTCATTGCATATATATATTTATATATATATATATATATATATATATATATATATATATATATATATATATATATATATATATATATATATATATATAATATATATTATATATATATATATATATGTGTGTGTGTGTGTGTGTGTGTGTGTGCGTGTAATGATTATTATTGTCATTATGATAATATAATTATACACAAACACACACATAGATATATATAGATATATATATATATATATATATATATATATATATATATATATATATGTATATATATATACACACCTAATGCCGTGAGCTATAACGAGTAATACGTTACTTATTCTGATATGGCAATGGGAATATTCTCGCAAATTACGTCACCGCAATGGGAAACGTGGAACCTTGTCATTAGCCGACGCAATAACATTTCGCGAAGTGCTTCTCCGCTACCTTTATCGTATTCATGAACGAAGCAGGCATGAAAATGAGTTACCTTCATGCTAATGTCCGAAATCTATATTTCAATAGCCTTAATTGTGCCACTTTGCATTGACGTGTTGCTAAAGAAACATTTTCCGAAACTAGATGATGATAATGTTCGCTTGGTGGAAAAAAAAATAAAGAAAAACCAGTCGTTCATCACATAATGAGAAGTTTAACAAATAAGACGGCCATAAAGGCTCTGTTCCGATCACAAGAATACAAAAACTTGTGTAGCTCAATTCAAAGGTCGCTCAAGTGATCACCTGGTATAAAGTTGCCTTCCCCGATAGAAGGCGGTAATACCTTCAGTGCACCTCTAGTGGTACACAGTAGGCGCTACTTAAGGTTCTTTGCAACGTCCCGCTTTCATTCCTTTTTCCGTACCTCCGTTCATATTCTCTTTCTTCCATCTGATTTTTCACCCTCTCTAACAATTGTTGCACAGTCTAATTGCGAGGTTTTCCTCCTGTTACGCCTTCGAAACCATCTGTGAAATTCCCTTTCAGCCCCCAATGACCTCATAGGTCCCAGAGCTTGGCCGTTGCCGTAAATTACATATTTCGATTCCCAAATTGCCTACCTGGTAAAAATGTATGGAAGGAATTCATTTTGCCACAGACGATAATGCGGTACAATTCTAAAAGTTGCAACAGTGTGAATTTATTAAGATTTGATGGGAGAAACGGGTGGGGGTTGGGGGGCGGTGGCCTGGTACACGAGTAGTCTCCTGCTTGGTTAGGTGATGATGCTTAATTCATAGTGCTTAGGCTATGTTAGCTAGGTTAGTGGTTACACGAAGAGTCTTGAAATGAAACAAAATATCAAGTAAAGTTAATTTGATACGTGTTTCATTTTGCATGACCATGTCTTGTGGATGTCTGGAATTCGAGAAGTGATGAGAAATATTCCAGTCTGTTGAATAAAGTCGACTTGAAAAGTGGCGGTCTAGTAAATTAGGTCAACATTTGAAGGATTCTTTTTTCTTATCGAAGAGTCACCTACGCCCAGATTGCATCTCCTCGTAACTCGTATGGTAAAATAGATATTTTCAAGTTTTCTAAAGTCCATAGTTTTCTGTTACCTTTCCAAAAAAAAAAAAAAACAAAAAAAAAAAAAAAAAAAAAAAAAAAAAAAAAAAAAATCTGTGGTGTACGTAGCAAGAATTATAGATTTTGAAAAATGCATCCTGCTTCCTGTGCTCACGCCGAGCTACTGATAATATCCGAAGGTTTGGCTACAATTCCAGTAACGCAATTCCGGGACGAAGGTCAAAGAGAAAACTGAATAACAACATAATTAAAATTTACAAACTTGTTTAGCATTCAATTGAGAAACTGAACTTTCGAGGATTGAGAGAGAGAGAGAGAGAGAATATGAACAAGGAGGAAAATGATGATGCAAAAGATAAAAATGTACAAACTTCGTTTAGCGTTCAATTGAGAAATTGAATTTTCGAGGATTGAGAGAGAGAGAGAGAGGAAAGAGAATATGAACAAGGAGGAAAGTGATGAAGCAAAAATTTAACATTTACAGACGTTATTTTGCGTTCAAAAGTTGGAAAAAAAATTGTTCCGATTTTTTTTTTTTTTTTTTTTTTTTTTTTTTTTGTTTTTTTTTTTTTTTTTTTTTTTTTTTTTTAAGCTAAATTACAGCCTTGTAAGTTCCTAGAAAACAAAGCAAAGAGCGAACGTTTCACGAAGAAAGACTCTAACAACATCCAGAACAAAAATATATATATAAGAAATATTTGCAGGATCTGCAAATTATTTCTGAATTAGAAAATGGCCTCATATCTCATAACACAGAGTTTTTGCTGTTTAAAACTTTACAATCATAATTGTAACGAAGCGCAGTTTAATTCAAAACAAATTTAAAAGACAGACTTGTAATATTTTATCGAAATTTCTAATAGTGATTATGAATGAGAGGTTTGGAACCATCAGTTTTCTGCTGATAAATGAGCAATTATTCTTAACCAGATAAACAATATTTATTATGAAAGAATCGCAGTGTTTATGAGGATAACCTAATAACTACAGTTTATTTATTCAAGTTTTATGAATGAAAATGAACCATCTAAGTCTATCATGGGGGGAGGCTGATTTCAAAAAGTGTGGGCTTGTTTCATATGATTTCATCTTCTGAATAATAAGAATAATAATAATAATTAATAATAATAATAATAAATAATAATAATAATAATAATCAATAATAATAATAATAATAATAATAATAATAATAATAGATAATAATAATATATATATATATATATATATATATGTGCTTGAGAAATCTTAACCTATTTGCAATTGAACTGATTATTATTTATATTATTATTTATTATTATTATATTATTATTATTATTATTATTATTATTATTCTTTCGGTGGGATTCGCGCTATTTATTATAATTAGGTGGTTTGGGAGTCTGGTACTCAATGAAAAAATATTATTATTATCCTCCAATTCGACTGGGTGGTATTTATAGTGTGGGGTTCCGGGTTGCATCCTGCATCCTTAGGAGTCCATCACTTTTCTTACTAT
>NC_087207.1:69818863-69821363 GCF_015104395.2 Macrobrachium nipponense
AGGTTCCTTTTCAAGGATCTTGAGATTGTGTTTAGTGTTCCTATGATTATGTGTACAATTCCTCTGGTATATCCCATATCCTTCTTATTTCTATTTGCAGGTCTTGATACTTATCCATTTTTTTTCAACTCTGGTGTCCTATGGTATTATAATTATTATTATTATTATTATTATCGCTACAGACTCCAATATTCTATATAATTTTTTAACTTAAATCTTCAGGAAAAGGCTACGGAAACTAGTATCCAAAACCCACCATTTTTTTTAAATGTTTAACTTGCTATTTATGTCTTATGTCTGAATTATTTACGCATGGAGATAGAGCAATTTAAATTCTAGTCCAATTTCCTTTCGTGTATTGATATATATAAATCAGAAGCCGACAGTTAATGTGGAGACAAAGTTAGACACACGGATGAAACACCGAAATCAATTGACAAATGTTTCCCACGTTTAACTATTAATCTAGAAACAGTAAGTAAAACGAAGAATAATACAGTTTTGTTGATTGAGCTACATGTGATGTGCAAATAGAATTGCAGTGAGTTTTCGTTAAAGGAGAACATCGAATTATTTCTTTGAAACAGATGAGCGATCATTTTGTCCTTCGTATTGGTCCTTTACTTCCCCTTAGGTGAAAAACAATTCGAAAATATTTTTTCATGTTCCACGAAATTTCATGAGGTACGAATTTTCATTCTCTCTCTCTCTCTCTCTCTCTCTCTCTCTCTCTCTCTCTCTCTCTCTCTTAAATTAGAGAGAAATCTTTGCCAAACTTCCTATTAGTGAAATATGTTATATCTCTTGGTCTAGTTTCTTTTAAACTGAACGAAAAGTCTCGTATGCATTTTTGTCGAGATGAAATATTTTTTTCTTAAATTCATTTAGAGCCTCAGCCTCTTCCATGAGGTCTGGCATTATCATTTTTTTCCTTTCATTGGCAGTAAAAGTAAAATGACACTAAGCTTCAGTTTTCACTTCTCTTGTCGCATAATTATATCGTAATTATTTTATATAGAGAGAATAAATCTTTGACTTAAACTTTTCACACACACATACACACACACACACACACACACACTCACTCACACATCCACACAAACACAGACACAGACACACTCACACACACACATATATATATATGTGTGTGTATACATGCATACATATATACTATATATATATATATATATATATATATATATATATATATATATATATACATATAGTTAAAATTGAGGCGGTTCTATCAACCAGTAGACATCAGTCGATGCAAGGTGAAGGACAATCCTTTATTCCCATTATTTGTACTTTATTGTCGCGACGTTTCAAGACATAAAAGTCCTATTATCAAGCTAAAAAAAAGATAAAACAAAAGTTAAAATCATAAACTCGGAATACATACTAAAAGATTAAAAAGTTTACAAATATAAAAAGCAAGTACAAGAGTAGGGAGGAGTCAATACCATAAGGTGCTGTAAGCACAGACCGAGTGACAATTCGGGCCGGGTCAGCTTCGACTTGAACTCACGAGAGATACAGAGGTGTTGAGGAAGACTGGGTGTTTAACTGCGGAACGAGTTGTTTAATGCAGAAAACTGGATAAAACCACTCGACAACTTCGTAAAGCTGAACTCGATTTAGAATTTCTACAATACTGTCGCCTGAATGATATAGTCCCGAATCTCGTCAAATTCAAAGTATACAAGTCCTCTATATACCAGACTCCTTTTTACCATGATGCTACCACGAAATTGTTGGATATGGAGATTAACCATAAGAATCGAAATATTATCAAACTAACAGATTTGTCTAACAGTTTATTTGTAAACATTACAGATAATTTATCCATCATTGATCGCGTTGTTTTTAAATATCTGTTTAATAAATGTATTGCTGATTATGTATTAATGGTCCGATGTACTCACGAGAGAAAACTGAGAAAGCTGGGTGTATTTATTCCTTCTTTTTCGAACAATAATAAAACTGTGTTTAATATGTCAAATTACAAATTATCTAAGAGAGAAGAGTTTCTGCTTTCTTTAGGATTGGATTTTTGCCTACCTTGCTTTAAACCTTCATATAACCAATTCTTTGGATGTATGGAATCATTATTTGCTAGACTTCTTAACCTGCGCCTCGATGTAGATGTAACTAAAATTCGATCACAACTACAAGGTATAGCTCAGAAAACTTTTAACAATTTAACTGCTCGTTGGACTCCATTCTTTTCTAAGAACGACTTGAATATTCTTAAAGAACTTGGGAAACGAAAAGACCTAACAATAACAAAACCTGACAAGGGAAAAGGTACTGTAATACTAAATAAAAACGAATACATACAAAAGATGGAAAATATCTTGGGAGATGAATCTAAATTCAAAAAGACAGGAGAACCTCAATATTCTGCTATCTTTAAGATAGAAGACCGAATCAACCGTTTTTTGAAATACCTTAAAGACTCTTCAAATCATTAGTGAAAATATTTATACTTCATTATTAT
>NC_087207.1:69826363-69841363 GCF_015104395.2 Macrobrachium nipponense
TTCGGCATCTTGTTTTTCCCGGCTTCTTTTCAGGGATCTTGGGGTCGTGCCTAGTGTTCCTGTGATTATGGGTACAATCTCCACTGTCATGTCCCATATCCTCCTTATTTCTATTTTCAGGTCTTGATAATTTATCAATTTTTTCTCTTTCTTTCTCACCTAGTCTGGGAGCCCATGGTATTGCGACATCAATGAGTGATACTTTCTTCTTGACTTTGTCCAACAGCGTCAAGTCTGGTCTACTTGCACGTATCAGAGGATCTTTGCTTGATCGTTTTCTATCTCTCCCTCAGGTTGGTGTTCATACGAATGGTAGTAGGGAGAGATAGATCTAGGGTAAGAGAGGGGTGTTAATAAGGAAAGATGGAATGATAAATAACATTGGAGAGAGATATAGATGAAAAAGGTGACGTTTTGCAGAAGCGCAAATGAACAATGACCTTAATCTGACCCAACCAGCTGTGGAATAAAAACTTATCTAAATAAAATCATATCGAATTTAGAGTTCCTTTCCTTTTCAATCGTTAGATTGGATTACCCCGACGCTATTTACAAGGGAGAAAAAAAAATCTAAATATATTACCCTAAAGATTGTATTCCTCGTCCGGGAATTTCTGTAAATTTCAGTAGATTATGAATACCGCGGGAAATGTTTTCTCTTTCTCCTTATAGAGGTAGTATATATATATATATATATATATATATATATATATATATATATATATATATATATATATATATATATATATATATGGATATATATATATGATATATATATAGTATATATATATATATATATATATATATATATATATATATATATATATATGTATGTATATATATATGTATATATATACATATATACATATATAATATATATATATATATATATATATATACACATATATATATAATATATATATATATATATATATATATATATATATATATATATATATATATATAAAGTAGCATCCGTTATTTCATTCGTTCTATCTTTGCCCGCTTCTTTCTGTTACCATGTGAATGCCTAAGAAAGAGAGAGAGAGAGAGAGAGAGAGAGAGAGAGAGGATACACGTCATACGCGAATGCAGACAAAAATTCTCCTGGCACGCCTTTTTTGTTTACGATGGCGCGTATACGCTCTTTCTTTCTTTTCGCGTAAACGCAATCTGGTAAGCGAATCCATTTTTCAAAACGTTCTCTTTTGTTGCATTCGAGGCGCCTTTTCTCTCTTTCCCATTCTCCCAACTCTCTGAGAGCAAGGACAAAATGAAATTCCAAAAAAGGAATAAATGCATAACAATGCCTTTATGCATTTAAATGCACTCATGCAGTTGCATACATCAACCTTACAAAACTATGTCTCATATTACTACAATGGTCCTTTTTTTTCTTGTCTTTCCTCTTATTCCTCCGAATGCAGCGGAGAGAAAATGAGGAAGGGCAAAGAAAAGAGAAAATAAGTATTTATATAACCAACTCATTTGTTTCCTGAATACGAACGAAGGACTCGGTAACAACATAATGGCTAAAGGTGCTGTCTGTTTTCGTCAGTATTGATGCTGATTCTCAATCGTTTTCTGTTGGTTACTTCTTTCATTCTTTTCCGATATCCGGTGCACTGTAGGCAATACTTGAGGTTTATTGCAGCGTGCCTTTGGCCCTTGGCTGCGACCACTTTCGTTCCTTTTACTGCACCTCCTTTCATATGATCTCTCATCCATCTTACTCTCCACCTTCTCATTCATGGTGCAACTGCGAGGATTTCCTCCTGTTACACCTTTCATGCCTTTTGCTGTCAATTTCCGTTTCAGCACTGAATGACCTCATAGTGCCAGTGCTTGGCCTTTGGCCTAAATTTATATTCAATGCAATTCGATATCGAGGCGCATTTGCTTCGAAATACTAAATGATTAGTCTGCTTTCTGCAGGCTTTTCTGCAAGATGCTATAAAATCTGTGTGCGCTTTGTTATGCTTAGACTTTGCAATGCGGAATAAGGTCTAACAACCCAATTTATGATTTGCGATCTAGACTGCTTTCGCCATTTTTCTTCTCTTTTCATTCTTTATTCTAAGGCATGGGCTAAAACTGTATTGTCGTTTTAATTTACACATTCTAAAGCTAATTTGCTATCTCACGTTATTATTTTGAACAATTGAACATTCCACCATGTTGCTAGGAAAATGTTTTAGCATTTCAGGAAATATACATATCATGAATAATGATAACAACCATAATAGTAATATCAAGACCTTCAATCCGCTATAGAGGGTCTTCTTCCCAATACAAATAATAACAATACCTATAAGTTCGATTTATTTCTGTTACCAGAGGAATTATGGAAAGTAAAAACGGAGGGCATTACAAATTGATATATTATAAATAATAAGCCCAGTTAAAACTGCTTCAGTACTGTCATACTGAAAATAATATTCCTGTAATATTATCAGATTATGAAATATTACAAGTATCTGTATTTTTTATGACGTAATAAATGATTTCATTTTTACGATACATGAGACGATTGCCAAGCAGGCACGTTTCAAAATATAATTATCTACTTCCATTCTTCATGATACGGAAGTAATTCAATTTGAACTTCTGTCCATGAAATTTGATAGGGCAATGTATTTTAAAGCACAATTTAGTATATTATGTATGATACATAATAATTCATGTAGAAGAATGTCTATTTGATCGATGATGAATTACACAGGTGGGTTAGTCTTACCTTTGTTTTTCGTTGCTTCCGTAAAGCCAAATCTATTAAATTTAGTTAAATTTCGTCAAATTTCATAAATTAACAATCGCTAGAAGAGCGAAAGTGTCTAATGACATTAATGTAGAAGCACAACACGATAAAATGAATCGACCTATTCACTAAGAGGGGAAACATGTGGGCAGATATTCTAATTAAATAACCATTGACGAAGAACAATAGCGACAGTGAAAACCAGACACCAGGAAGGAATCTTCTGCTTTTGTTGTTAACAACATTTCCCTTACCATTTCCAATTACACACAAACAAGCTGAAAATACGACGATAAATCAAACACTAAGCACCTTTCATAAATCAATGAAGAATTACGTTTACTTAATATTACGTTTAGCGATAGTGTAAACAGCTCGTCATAATTGCAATGTTGCATTGATAATTTATTACAATTGCTCCTTAATGACTGTTTACACGCGCTATAGTCAGCGTTTACAGCAAATACGTTTAACTGTTAACTAATGCTATTTGAATTTTAGTCATTCCGAAGCTTATGATTGTGTGTGGCAGCCACGGAACCGCGTGTCTGTTATAGATTACACTGTTACGTGTTATTGCATAGCGTTGGGTTCCAAATAACGGAAGAGACGTAATGAGAAGAATTAGGCATTTAGCTGTCATTTGGCCTTCAAGCCAGTGAAATGATTTTGTCTATGGCGCATCACTATTACGTGACCGGAGATAATGGGTTAAAAGCCACAATTATGTATATGAGACTATATATTCGACCGTTTGCACAGCTATCCTCTTTTTTTTAATTTGTTTTAACGATTTTAATCCTTGTCTTTCCTTTCACTCTCCGACAAACCCACGGCCTCCAATATTCTGGGAGTCTGTAGATAAGAAACGTAACTATTGACGTCAAATGAGGTTGACGAGGGGAATTTCCTTTAATACATTTTAAGAAGACGTCATGTATATCTTTATTTTTTTTAATGTAAACTATTATGCCGTATAAATAAAGGGATCTTTCTTAAAACGTTTCGAGAAAACAACCAATCTCTGTTTTAGATTCAAAGTCCGAATATTCCTGTTTAGCTTTCAGTTCAGTGGTATTCAAGCATTCACTTGGCTCCTATAGTCTTCATGGGACCATAGATAGTTTGAGGAGGTCGCGGAAGGAAATATTAAATATTTGAGTACCGTGTTTTATAGCTGAGTAGGGAATGGATAGTGCTTAGTGTCGTGACACTCACATGTCGCTGGTTGTCGTCTCCCCATGATCAGTTACTGCTTCAGTGTGGATTCTGCGGTGGGAGTTGAAACCAACATTCTTTGGAAGCTTGAATTCCAAGTCAATGGCTATTTTTGGTGTACTTGTTCCATGTGAATAGGTTTCGTCTACTAAAATAATAATAATAATAATAATAATAATAATAATAATAATAATAATAATAATAATAATAATAAAATAATAATAATAATAATAATAATAATAATTCGAGTTAAAAATACTTTTTACTCATAAATTGGGAACATTCCATTAAATCTGGACGTTAAGGTATACAGCTGCAAACCTTTGTAAACTTTTATTTTGAAATACCCAAATTCCGGAAGAAAAAAAAACAACAACAATAATAAGAAAACAAAGAAAACGTTGTAGCTAAGAAGACATTGTAGCTATTAATACCGAGGAAGAGATCTACTTGCCTCTCGCCTTGAAGGATAAATGGATTTGAGATGCAGTTGGTGAGTAGGAGTCATGGATCGAATCACGGACCTTGAAGATACAAGCTTAGGGTTTTGCCAATTAGTTACTACTGCTCTGCTCTCTCTCTCTCTCTCTCTCTCTCTCTCTCTCTCTATATATATATATATATATATATATATATATATATATATATGTATATATATATGTATATATATATATATACATGAGCATTTGGACTCAATCTTTTTGTTCTTAAATTGTACCCATGTTTATGCTTGTTTGCGAAGGTTAACTCATTCTCCAGGTGTGTTGGATTCTAGGTACTAATCTCCTTATAATCCCTATCTGTCACTTATACGACCCTTCCTTGTCCTCTCAGCTTTTCATGTATGTCAGTTTGTCTGCTAAATAAAGGACGTTGAGCGAAAGCTCTTGAAGCTGCTCCGTTGTTTATCTTTCTTCGTGGCTTATACCTTTAGATATATATATATATATATATATAAATATATATATATAATATATATATATATATATATATATATATATTTGTAAGTCATATATATAATACAATTATGTTATGTATATATATATATATATAGATAATATATATATATGTGTGTGTGTGTGTGTGTGTGTGTTTGTGTTTATTTTTGTTTTGTTACAGTAATAACATCATATGTTTTCTACCTGTTATGGGAAATCGATACAATGGTGACATAACATAGTTGGTAGTCAAGGTTACAAAAAGAAAAAAAAAAAACGTCAGTAGAAACATTCCAACACCAATCGATGATGTACCAGTGACCAGAATAACAGATTTCGTAATTTAATCTTCACTGCTGTGTTCGAACGCAATACATATTTTCTACCGCGCTGTTATTTTGTCGACGGTTACTATACATTTATTATATCGCCGGCACTCACACTACATTATTGAATATGGTGCTGCAAATGTTTTCCATCATATAGATTTTGAAAATGTGTTTGTGGTGGTAGAGAGCTTACAGTGTGTTTATTAATTAAGTAGGTTGTTGCCAAACATATATTTTCCACTTTCTAAGTAACGCTGATTGTTTTTTTTTTTCTGTTGTATCGGTAAAAAATAAACAACTATATTTTCTACCTGTGTAGTGACCTAGTTATGTTTTTTACTATATTGATGCTAAAAATATTTTTGCTTACTCGGAGAGTAAGCCTACAAACTACTTTGTTGTTTTAGTTCTTGCTCTTGTTCTTGTTGGGGGTTAGGAAAGGTCTATGGAGAGCCTAAAAATGACTGAAAAAGGTGTTTCGTGAGTTAAAGATACAGTAATTTTAGGATCGTATATTTACATTTATTTATTAGAATGAAAATGTAAAAAAAAATGTGAATGTTAAACAGCGCAGAAGAATTATTTCTAATAAAATATAGCGTATTTATTTTAATCTTCGTTGGTGAAACAACGCTCTATTTGACCGTAGATTTTAGCAAGTGGCCCGAGAAAGGTGGAGGTTGGATCACGCGTTGTTTCCTAATACACTGGTATCTAGGCTATATTTTATCATTCTTACTACATTTCCCAGATGTTTGTTTGAGCAGTGAATATAATTTCGAAGGAAGGTGAGTACATTTATTGTTTATCACTTTTAAAGCTAATCCGATATATTTGTTTAGTTGCTTGGAAAAATCTCCTGACATAAAAAAGAGATAATAAAAAATTAATGTCAGTACTAAAGGATAAATCAGTGGCGGTTTTAAGGGCGGCCCCGGTAACGTACCACCAGCCCAAGCCCCCCTTGGATATGAATGATAGAACATTGTTTTCTTTCAATAAATCATTATTGGGAGCGAAAATTTACTTTGTTGATTATTATTTCAGTAACAGCAACAAAAACAACAACAACAATTACTGCTGTATATATATGTGTGTGTATGTGCATACATATATAAATATATGTATATTATATATATATACTATATATATATACTATATATATATATATATATCTATATCTATATCTATATGATATAGATATATATATATATATATATATATATATATATATATAATATATATTATACATATACATATATTATAATAGATATATATATAATATAGGAATATATATATATATACTATAAGATATAAGATAAGCTTTTATATAGAATTAAGATAGATATATATAGATTAGATTATATATATATATATACTATATATATCTATCTATATCTATATCTAATATATATATATATTATATATATATATATATAAATATATATATATCTATATATATATATAATATATATATATATATACTATGATTTGTAGATCTGGCACCGGGATAAATGATGCTCTTCATAATAAAGAAATATTAAACACTCTCTCTATCTCTCTCTCTCTCTCTCTCTCTCTCTCTCTCTCTCTCTCAGAGTGAGGCCTGAGGGGAATCCCCGCGGATGAAATGTCATCACAAGTTCATTTCTCGGAATCAGTGAACCTGGAGGAATTTTTATTTAAAAAAAAAAAAAACTCAAATGTGGCGGAAGTCTTTTTCAGAGAATAAAAGAATACCAGGATAGATATGAAGAAACAAACATTCCCACACCTTAAGAGAATAATAAAAAAAAAAAAACTTGAATTATTCATAATGTTAGCATTCGTTACTTTCTAAAAGTTTATTTTAAGATTAAAAAGATGCTGAATTTTCTTTTTTCTTTTAGTTTTGATATCGGTTTATTTTGACTTATGATTATTGAGTTGTTGGAGGACCATAATTTAAGGAGACATCTCGGATAATCAATAACCTTTGGCATTATTATATTTTATATATGCAAAAATTCACATAAATACATTGAAATTAGACGGTAGTATGTGAACGATAAACGTAAATGACATCACTGTATACAATACATATGTTCATAAATGAATCAACGCAGACAGTTCAAGGAGAAGCCTTTTATACTTTAATAAAGGTGATTATAGAAGAAAAATCTAGAGTATAATGCCCACTAAAAATGACTATTTCGAAATCATGGAATTTAAAGAAAGTCATAAACGTTTCTATTTTCACATCAGGAATAAATCTGTATAGATTTCAGGTTATAAATTATAATGATTCCAATGATTACTGCAAAATGTGAATAAGAAAATTGCTCTGCGTACTGGAGAAAAAAATGCAAGAAAAAATCCGTGCACAGTACTCCCCGATTTACAAACTAATAACATTTCTCATTTTAAATAAACTGGTTAACGGAAGTTAGGGTCAAATCTGCCGACGAAAATAGAGGAGGATGTTGAGCTACAGAAATGAAGCGAATTAAATCTTTAATAATGCGCATTTTCTTAAATAATAATCTAATTCGGACGTTGTGAAACATTTCACGATTTTCATCCCCGAATATATTAATTTAGGATAGCGTTAAATTATAATTTGAGGACGGTTATCACAGGGAACTTGCTCGGAAATAATCCATATTTCAAATATGCTATGCTTGAAATTTTGATTTAAAGAAAAATTAAATAAGAAACTTGAAATGTATGTTCAGGAAAATAAAACACGTTCCGACGAATTAAAAGTGAATATTGTTTTACGTTCTGTAGAAAATTATGTCTCTTTAAGATTACGCCTACTCGAAAAAAAAAGTCATACTCATATGCCAGATATTTCAAATTTTTGATAAGTAATGTGATTCAACACAAGCCACCAAGAATCGTGCTGCTGCTATCTATTCAGAAAACTGTTCTGCATAATAAGAAGAAAACGTACGTATTTTTTTAAGAACATTTACTAAATGTGTCGCGTAGCATAAACTAAGAATCGTTCTTATTTTATATAAACTCTGGGGTACGAAATTTGACGAGGAATCTAAAAATAAAAAGGTTTCCGAGAGTCCGCTGGAAACTATATCTCGAAGAGCTTTCATTACGTAAATATGAATCAGATGAAAGAGAAACAGAAAAAAAAGAGGAAATCATGTTTTACTTCGCGTAAATGAGAGACCGTCTGTGCATTGGATGATATTTCGAAACCAATGAGAATCATTCAAACATTTCAGTTTTTAGGAGCAATCCACCAACGAAAAAATTGTCCCCATAAGCGAAAGAAAAAGCAAAAGTCGAAAGGGAAAAAAAATATATTTTGAGTAGATTGTGTACCGGTTGAAAACGATCGGTTTTCTAATTAATGAACTGCCTCGCCGAATAATTAAGTGGGCGTAATTGCTTAAAACGGTAGTTCCGTTATTAATTAGTCTTTTAATATCTACGCACTTTAAATCTCTCGACAGCGGTTTTAATTAATCGGACTAATGTAAATGCGGGGGCAAGTTTTCATTTTTTTTTTTCTTATTGAGATTTTTTTTCTTTTTTTTTTTTTTTAACAAACATTTCGGGAATTTGTTGATGGCCTGCCTACGACGTGTGGTCGTTTCGGACGGAGATTCGTTTGCTCGTTCAGCGTCGATCGTTAAAAACGGATAGGTAAAATCCTAAATCGTTGGCTATATAATTGCAAATCTAGGTAATGGTTCGCTAATGGGTTGTGCTCTCTCAATACAAGTTGCTTAATCTTATATTCAAGGTTATAAATATCATTGCAGACGTATAAGTTCGTCATTACATTTGGATTAATTTAGTAATGCGAGGCCAATATCTTCGGTAATCGATAAATGTATCAATTACGAGTGGCTAAGTTTATCATCATCAATCAGATCTTTCGAATAGCGCAAGTCAGTTTGTCTCTCAGAGAGTATCGATAAATCTGTAGGTATAAGTCAAAATAAATATCGCTTCACAAGTAGATGACTTTCCCGATATTATTCAGTAAGTAGCGTAAACCTCGTGTAAAGCTTTAATATTAAAGTTTTAATATCAAGCAGCCACTGCACAATGCATTTCCTAAGAATGGTGATTCTCATAAGATTCCTTTAATCGTCTCCGTTCATTGTAAGGACGTGTACTATACAAGATCTGGGAAACAGCGTACTACTTTCGAATATGTATATCGATAGCTTCTCTTTCATATCGTTTCAAATACCCGATGCCAATTCGTAAAACGTATCGGCCCAGATATTACTTGAAGGTATACGATACAGCAGGTTACGAAATTTGTGATCGTTTCCTGAAATATCTCCTTTCAGGCTGTGATATAATCTTTGCGGACGAATGTATCTGGCCATGCAGAACCTCCGGACATTATTCATATATATATATCTTGTATGGATGAAGCTTTATATAATATCTATAAAGGGAGTTTATTGAATATGTTTTGGGAAGGAGAGGGTCCGCTTATTAGAGGGGTTCTGCTTGTTACCTATCAGGAATCTCAGTTATATATTTCATCGTAAACAACCGTATAGGAGCGTACAAACTTATGCCGAGCATAAAGAGATTCATCGAGCTTATAATATATTTTTCAGAACGCTTATTTATTTCTGATTATAAATTATGTTTAATTGGTTGAGTGATTGCATTACGTTTGAATGAATGCAGTACCTAAGCCACCATCTGTGGTGGCCATATTGCAAATATTTTTCCAAATCTGTGATTCTCACCATGAATACAGATAAGAAAAATGGACATGTAAAAAAGTGGCACGTAAAAGAGTCATAAGAATAACACTCACAGAAAAGACGTCATTTTAACCTTCCGGAGGTAGTGTCTCCGGTGTTTTAACCCGGTACGTATCCACCTTTGCGCCGTTGGGGATGACCATAAAAGACATAAACAAAAGACTAAATACAGTCAGTCCCCGAGTTACGACAGGGGTTCCATTCCCGGCAGTGCGTTGTAAGCCGAAAATCGCCTTAACCCGAATCATTGTAACTATAGTGGGAATAAATACCAATGGAGCTGTAAGTATAGGTAAACAGCACTGCTGTAAAGCAGGTTAATAGAGCCACGATGCAAGCACCTTAAGTCTGGAACGACTTGACCCCGAACCTGATGTGACCCGGGGAATGCCTGTATCCTAAAGATAATGACCCCCAAGAAATATTAGTCCTAGATAATAACCCAAGAAAACCATAAATTATTGTGTCTTTTTCCTAGCAAAAATTGTGAATTTTTTTGTGATTTTTTTTCCTGTGAGATTTATTACAGTCCACTGTTACCATAGCCCCTATATAATTCTTTCCATGCCATGGCTTACGGTGTAGTCAACTGAAATAATACTGAGGAAAACTTCATTTTGATTCCGCGTTTTTATCTCTCTCTCTCTCTCTCTCTCTCTCTCTCTCTCTCTCTCTCTCTCTCTCTCTCTCTCTCTCTCTCTCTTTTATTTTTCTAAGAGGTTCGATCTGAAATAACAAATGCATTCAGATTATGTTTTATCCTCCTTTTTATTCTGACTTTTCTCATTTTACATATGACACTCTTATTTTGGAATGTAAGTTCATAGCTTTTCTTTTGCACCAGTGGAATGCATGCTCATTTTCGATAGTAATACGACAGCGCATATAGCAATAAAGACAGCACATTCTTATTATATTTTTTACGTTTTTATTTGCCCTCCATACCTCATCAATATTTTTTTTTTATATTTGAATGAATATTTAACAATTTAATGTCTTAACTTTTATTTAATATTCTCTACAAAGAACGATAATCAGTTCAAGAATATTATGGCTAGCGAATTATGGCTCGAAGAACAGATTTATTGCAAAACTTCAACATATAATTTATAATGTTCTTTCTTGAATATAGACTTCAGAATTGCATATTTTAAACACTGAATATTCCTGTGGATATACTGTCAGCCAACAACAACAGTCTGTACGTGTGCATGTAGAGATGATGAGCAGAACAGGTGTAGGAATTGAGGCCAAACTTAATAGATTTATTCGTTAGATGAGCTTCTCCTGAAGATTAACTTTTAAATAGAATCAGCAGGAAGTTGACCTTTGAATGCAATGAGAATCATCGCATCCTTTATTATACATACAGGATTTCGTCTGTTTAAATGTTTCTTATCGGGTTACCTATTTATGTTTTCCTTGTGTTATTTATGAGTTATTATGGCAATTCCATAATAACCAAATTTGCCGATTTTGACCTATTCATGTTCAGTGTGAAAGCTCACTGTTAAATTCTCAGGCTTTATGTCATCAATCTGCATATGAGTACAACTAATGGAAACAGGTGCACCTACACTCAGTGATAGTTATTTCAGGTTACCAAAGAGTCCATTTTACGGCCTTCAGTTGCAATGTACTCTTTAGCAATAAGTTAGCAACGTTTTGCTTTTCTCATCTTCATTTTTTTTTCTATTTTAATGTTCTGATATCTCACTTCTAGGCTAACAGTCACTGACCAAACACCCTCCTCCCATCCTCGACCGGGCTCTCCCCCACCTCCCGCCCGCTTAGCCCTCCAACAGGTTCTCGTATATGTTACTTGTTTACCAACAACACTTTTGGCATCGTTAAGAGCGATCACAGCAGCCTCCTGAGATCAGTCGCAGTTTCTAACCGATTTATTTTTTATCATTTATTTATTTATTTATTTATTTATTTATTTATTTATTTATTTATTTTTTATTGTTTGTTTTTTTTAGTTGGTAACCTCATACCCATATCTCGCTAAAAATAACCGTAGGAGTTTATTTACCTACTGAGGGATCCCACAATTACTAGGTGTTCCGGGAGGCATATTCCCGAACTGGAACCAAGTACCGAACGTTCCCTGAAAAAAGCGGGACGCCATACCTTAAAAACTAACCATAGAATCTTCTTGAAAATAATATCATTGTGTTTCCCACACACAAATTACTCGCAAATTTCCTTCATTAACTAACCTAACCCAACCTAACCTAACCTAGTTGCATGGCAAAAAACCGGGACTGCTGCAATCTACGTAGTATACAACTATGGAATTTGCTTAAAATAAGGTCAGCTTAATATAGACGAGAGAATAAAGGGGTCCTTTAAGGATCACCACTTATGGAATGATTTCAAACATCGCTCTTATTAAGTGGATTGTCTTTGAAGTTATGATTCCCTCGGTTTAAGCAGATATATACCCGATATAGGTAAAAATACGATTCAATTACATTAAGTCTTATCTATCAAAATAAACTATATTCCTACATATGCAGCATCAACACCTCGGCAAGTAGACAAAAAAAATAAATAAAAAAAAAAAAATAAATAAATAAAAAGTGGGGGTTGGGGGACGGCTAAGTAGATAATTAGTTTCCGCCCTACTGCCTAATTACATCTCCTTGCCTGTTTTGTTGTGTGTTAGATCTACTAACGATTTCCTCTGGGGACGGAGAAGCATCGGGCAAATGGAACGAAGACTCGTCGGTCATAACACCGGTTGTTGTAGTTCTGCGTCGTTCGTTACGTCGGCACGGCTCGTTTTTTTTTTTTTTTTTTTTTTTTTGTCGCTGCTACACCGGGCAGTGTGTTGATAACAACGGGAGTTCCCAGCAAGCTCCGCATTTAAGGTTAAAATATTGTCTTTATATCAGTCACACGCAATACTTTTGTTGTCTAATTGCAGGAATAGAACGTTTTCCTCCTAATCATTTATACGTCCTAATTAAACTCTCCTAGAGATCTCTTTTCCTTCCGTTATTGTTTCATATATGTAATTATTTATCATTTATTGTTAAGCGTTATTATCATACCTTTCGTATCACAAGATGTGTACTTCGGAATTCGTATACCCGCGACACAAGGTTATTATTCAAGAATAATTATTTTCTTCGGGATGGGGGAGTCACTTTAGAAAAAATTAATTATAGTCTATATTCCTCATAATTTATCATCGATTGAATGTCCTCTTCATTTCTTGCGTACAAGAATATCCTTGAAATAATCATATGCTAATTTTATGGAAGTAATTTTATGCCATGATTTGAAGATTTGTGATAAAAAAAAAATTAATAATAATTATTTTTGCCAAGTGACGGAAACAGTTGGAAAAGGAGAATACAAACGAAAACTTACGTAATGACAACTGAATGACAACAAGGCTGATACAAAGGAAATGAGGAAAAGTTTATTCATTTTCGATAGAATTTGAAGCATTTATTTCTTATATACATATCTTATTACCTCTGCTCGCTTTTCAAGTTTTCTGTTTACCTAAATTATCATTGTTCTGCATAATTCAGTCAATGAAATCCTATGATTTTTTCCTTTCAGTGTTTGATCATGTTCTGATAATAATAATAATAATAATAATAATAATAATAATACTAATGATAATAATAATGGACGAAGGCAGAACTCCGCAGCATAGATCAGAAAACCAGGAAACATATGACAATACACAAAGCACTACACCCAAGAGCAAATACGGAGAGACTATACATAACACGAAAGGAAGGAGGGAGAGGACTACTAAGTATAGAGGACTGCGTCAACATCGAGAACAGAGCACTGGGGCAATATCTGAAAACCAGTGAAGACGAGTGGCTAAAGAGTGCATGGGAAGAAGGACTAATAAAAGTAGACGAAGACCCACAAATATACAGACAGGAGAATGACAGACAGAACAGAGGACTGGCACAAAAAACCAATGCACGGACAATACATGAGACAGACTAAAGAACTAGCCAGCGATGACACATGGCAATGGCTACAGAGAGGAGAGCTCAAGAAGGAAACTGAAGGAATGATAACAGCGGCACAAGATCAGGCCCTAAGAACCAGATATGTTCAAAGAACGATAGACGGAAATAACATCTCTCTCATATGTAGGAAGTGCAATCTGAAAAATGAAACCATAAACCACATAGCAAGCGAATGCCCGGCACTTGCACAGAACCAGTACAAAAAGAGGCATGATTCAGTGGCAAAAGCCCTCCACTGGAGCCTGTGCAAGAAACATCAGCTACCTTGCAGTAATAAGTGGTACGAGCACCAACCTGAGGAAGTGATAGAAAACGATCAGGCAAAGATCCTCTGGGACTATGGTATCAGAACGGATAGGGTGATACGTGAAAATAGACCAGACGTGACGTTGATTGACAAAGTCAAGAAGAAAGTATCACTCATTGATGTCGCAATACCATGGGACACCAGAGTTGAAGAGAAAGAGAGGGAAAAAATGGATAAGTATCAAGATCTGAAAATAGAAATAAGAAGGATATGGGATATGCCAGTGGAAATCGTACCCATAATCATAGGAGCACTAGGCACGATCCCAAGATCCCTGAAAAGGAATCTAGAAAAGCTAGATGCTGAAGTAGCTCCAGGACTCATGCAGAAGAGTGTGAGCCTAGAAACGGCACACATAGTAGAAAAGTGATGGACTCCTAAGGAGGCCAGGATGCAACCCGGAACCATACACTATAAATACCACCCAGTCGAATTGGAGGGCTTCGTGATAGATAAAAAAAAAAAAAAAAAAAAAAAAAAAAAAAAAAAAAAAAAAAAAAAAAAAAAAATAATAATAATAATAAGAATGAACAAATCCACAGTTATGTAAACGTATACATATATTTAACGATAAAACTGTACTGGTAGGTTTCGGGAATCTGTTCGGTTCTCTTTTTCAGCCTCATGTTATTATGAGCATTTCATAATAATAATAATAATAATAATAATAATAATAATAATAATAATAATAATAATAATTA
>NC_087207.1:69843863-69868863 GCF_015104395.2 Macrobrachium nipponense
CAGCTAACACCGTAACCTTGCGGCACACCGGATATTACCTTGACTTCATCGATTTCTCGTCGTTTGCAATAACTATCTGTTTTTCTGTTGTGTAAAAATTCTTTAACCATCTTCCTACTTTATCCACGATATTGTGTTTTCTAATTTTCTTCGCTAATATATTATTGGTCTACTTTATCAAAAAGCTTTTGCAAAGTCTAAATAAACCACATCTGTTTCATTTCCGCTTTCATTTTTTGAATATGTTCTCACGGTGGACTAACAGTTGGGTTTGTGTACTTTTTCCGGGTACGAAACCATGTTGTCCTTTATTAAACAAATTATTTTTTATTAAATGTTTCATAATATTTTTCTTCATTACCCTTTCATACACTTTATAATATGTGATGTTAGACTCACAGGCCTATAATTACTTGCCTCTAGTCTTGATCCACTTTTGAAAGTAGGGGTAATATATGCTAATTTGTGCTCCTCATAATCTTGCCTGTAATCTATACTTTGTCTTAATACTATTGCAAGTGGCTTTGCGATAGAATGAACTACTTTCTTTAACAAAATAGCAGGAATTCCATCAGGCCCTGCAGCAGCTCCATTTTTAATTTCATTAATAGCCTGCACAATATCAGCTTCATTAATATCTATGTCAGCTAAATATTCACTATTTTCATCCCTTACTTCTATATCATTATCTTCATTATCTATTCTAGGGGTGAATTCTCTCTTATATCGTTCTGCCAGTATGTTGCAAATTTCCTTTTTTTCATTCGTTAATCTCCCTTCAATTCTCAGAGGGCCTATTTCTATTCTTCTTTTATTCATCTTCTTCGCATATGAGTATAATAGCTTGGGGTTTTGCTTGATATTTAACCCTCTTACGCCGGAGCCCTAAAAATCAAAACGTCTCCCGTATGCCGGGCCTGGTTTGGAGTGAGCGCGGAAGTGAAAAAATAATTTTTTTCAAAAAATTACAGCGCGCTTAGATTTAAAGATTAAGAGTTCATTTTGGCTCCTTTTTTTGTCATTGCCTGAAGTTTAGAATGCAACCATCAGAAATGAAAAATACTAATATTATCATATGTAAATAATGCGATATATGGTAGCGAAAAAAAAAAAAATTCATACATAATTGTATTCAAATCACGCTGTGCAGAAAACGGTCAAAGCTAACTAGTTACTTATTTTTGCGTTGTATTGTACACTAATTGCAATCATTTGATATATAATACATTGTAAAACAATAAAAGCAACACACCGGAAAAATATTATCACAAAATGATGTACGAATTCGTAACGCGCGGACGCAAAAAAAATATTTTTTTCAAAAATTCACCGTAATTCTAAATAATGTTCTAGAGACTTCCAATTTGTTTCAAATTAAGACAAATGGATTGAATATTACGATACTGTAAGAGTTTTAGATTAGAATTGCAGATTTCGACCATTTCGGACGAGTTAAATTTGACCGAATGTCGAAATTTTAATATATATATTTTTTTTCATATGCACATATTTCGAAGATGGAAAAAGCTACAACCTTCAATTATTTTTTTATTGTATTCTTCATAGAATTTGCGCACATTTTGATATATGAAACTCTATAAAAAGGCTAATATGAAAAGGAGCAAAATATTAGGATAATGCCATGTACGTATTTTCGGAGACTTGCGGCCGCGAATCGGCGCGCGGAGTGAAGGTAAATATATTTTTCAAAAATTCACCATAAATCACAATATTGTTTTAGAGACTTCAAATTTGTTTCAAAATGAAGAAAAATGACGGAATATTACTAGGCCGTAAGAGTTTTAGCTTACAATTGCGTTTTTCAACTATTTCGGTAGTCAAACGAAATTTGACCGAACGTGGTTTTTTTTTCTATTATCGTGATTTATATGCAAATATTTCGAAAAAAGAGAAAAGAAAAGCTACAACCTTCAATCAATTTTTAGTTGTATTCTACATGAAATTGCGCACATTTTATCATATATAAAACTTTATGTAAACAGCAATAATTTTAAATGGTGCAAACATTTCGACAATCGCACGAAAAAAAATTCTGATTTTTTCGGAAGAGTTACCGCGCGAACGTAATTTTTTTTTTTCATAAATTCACCATAAATCCAAATATTGTGCTAGAGACTTCCAAGTCGTTGCAAAATGAAGGTAAATGATTGAATATTACTAGAATATAAGAGTTTTAGCTTACAATTGCGTTTTCGACCATTTCGGTAGAGTCAAAGCTGACCGAAAGTTGAAATTTTTGCACTTAACGTTATTTATATGAAAATATTTCAAAACTGATAAAAGCTACAACCATGGTTTTTTTTTTGTTGTATGTGCATGAAATTGCGCACATTTCCATATATAAAACTTTATGTAACGGCAAATTTAAAAGGGTGTTCAAACATTAGGACAATCGCACGAAAAAATTTATCGGAAGAGTTATCGCACGAACGTAAGGAAAAAGTTTTTTCATAAATTCACCATAAATCGAAATATTGTGCTAGAGACGTCCAATTTGTTGCAAAATGAAGGCAAATGATTGGAATATACTATAATATAAGAATTTTAGCTTACAATTGCGTTTCTCGACCATTTCTGTAGAGTCAAATTTGCCGACCGAAGGTTGAAATTTTTTTGCACTTATCGTTATTTATATGAAAATATTTCAAAATTGATAAAAGCTACAATCATGAGTATTTTTTAGTTGTATTGTGCAATGAATTGCGCACATTTTAATATATAATACTTCATGTAAAGGATAATTTAAAATGGTGCAATAATTATGTCAAAGTGACGAAATAATTTCCGAGATGTGTCACTGATACTTTTTAGTGCGATAAGCAAAGAAATTCGCGCTTGCGCGCCTGCGTAGCGATTGTAAACAAAACAACGCCTTGATCCGTGAACTCCCAGCATCCCCAAGGCGCGTGGATACAAGTTTTTCGGCTGGTAGGCCTATAAGTATTTTTCCGCGAATTTTTCAAAAAAAACTTTTTTGAGCCGACGTATGATACGTCCAATCGGCATACGGGAGACATTTTGACTCGACGTTTAATACGTCAATCGGCGTAAGAGGGTTAATAGGGTTTTTTCTTCCAAGTCCCGTTTTTCATTTTCTTTTGATTGTATAATCTTTTGTCGTTCTGCATTTTCTATCTTACTTTTAGTTCTATAACGTTTCCATGCATTTTTTTCTTTTGCAAGACCTTTTTTCCACTTTCTGATTTTCTGAACAAGATCCTTCTGTCTCTTGGTATGCATGAATGATGTTTACTTTTCTTCTTCGGTATATATTTTTTGTTTTTCCACTATTTCCTCCAATATTTTATATAATATCTCCGTATTTACCCTTATGTCATCACTTACGAAAATGTTATCCCAATCTTTGTTTAATTCTTCATTAATTTCTGACCATTTATATATTTTTACTGTAGAAGTTGTATTTTCCATATCCTTCCCACTTTTTCATTTCTTGCTTATCTCTATTTTCACTTGCTTTGGAATGAACTGTTAATTCTATGACATTATGGTCTGAAATATTCGCATTATAAACTATTATTTCTTTAACATAATTCATCTCGTTCACAAATAACTAGGTCTAAAGTATATTTTTCCTTTCTTGTTGGCAGGTGATTTATTGTTGAATGTTGTATTCTAGTAGCATATCTAATAGCTTTTCAAATTGCCTCTTATCTTCTGCACTACTTATTACTCTCTTTTTTATAGTATAAGTACAACCACAATCTCCTATTCGTTCTTTCCATTCTACGAAAGGAAAGTTGAAGTCCAACCAGATAGGAGACTTAGTCCAGTCCTTGTGATTTCTACATATATCACCAATTTTTCAATTATTAAGTCAAACTCTTTAGTATTAGGAGGTCTATATATTACTATGTTCATCATTTTTCAGATTCAAATTCTACCGCTATTAGTTCACATTCTGAGTTACTATATTTCTCATATATTTTTCCTTGTTTTTTTTTTGTGCTTCCCATATATTGCGGTTCCCCTTGATTCCTATTTTTTCTTTCTGATCTATAAGTTTGGAAACCCTTTTATTTGATAATCATTCCCAGTCTCTTGGGAATACCAGGTTTCACTTATATTCATTATATCTATTTTCTTTTCATTTTGGGTTAGTTCTTCTAAGTACTCTATTTTTCTTTTTGAGTTTACTCGTAACTAAAACCCTGCGCATTCATCACTATGATGGTTTGCGTGTTTTCTCCTTCATTTAATACTGTAGTAATAGGATTTTCCCATGTCTCTTTCCTGTTCTGGTATGTTGTTTCTTTTTTTCATTTCCAGAAATTCTGACATTAAAAAATCCAACTTTTCATAATATTTGATCTTCCTTCCATCATAATTATTCATTTTGTGTCTGAATCTGCAATTTTCTCCGTTTCTGCAATATCCTCTTGCATAATAAATACAGTTACTTATCTCTTGAGTAGAATTTCGGAGACTGATGCTTTGAAATTTTTGCTGACACACCTCTGCCTATCTCATGGTGGTTGCTTTTCTCTTTTACCTGATATTCTTGATTTCTCTCTTTATTTGTTTCTTTCTTATTTTGGATTTTTATTACTTGGTTGGTTATTTATTTGATTATGATTCATGGCTACAGGAGGTGCATATATTTGCATTTTTTGTCGAACTTACATCCTTTTCCTTCTTTTATTTTAGGTTTTTACATATTTTTGGATGCAGATCTCTGCAATCATCCCCATATCCATCTAAGTATGCACATTTACCATATATTTCATAGTTTTGACATATCTTAGGATGTTTGTAGAACAATCTTTCTCCAAATCTGCAATTCCCTCTTTCAAAGGTTGCAGATTTTGTCTTTCATTGTCTATATTTTCCTCGTTCCCGTCATTGTATAGATATGGGTAGAGCCTCTTCGGGATTATCTTTTCTGTTGTCATAATCGTAATTATTTCTTCGTAGGTATGCCTGCTTTATTGCCTCATATGTAGTATCAATGAGTATCTCAGCATCCATACTTTTATCTTGTTCTTTTGTTTTCCCTTATTTTTTTCTGTCATTTCATTTTGTTTACTTCTCTTCCGTTTTCCTCTTTCTTCTTTTTCTTCTTCTTCTTCCTCTTCCTTCTTCTTCTTCATCCTCAACTATTTGTACATTCAATCTTGATTTAATACATTGTCTATCCATGATAGCATGTTGAACAAAAAATTCTTGTATCTTTTCTCAAAATCTTGTATTACCTCAGCACACTGTGGATGGTCGGAATGTTGCATGCAGCACATTTTCTGATTAGGTTTTGTGGATTGACTATGCTATACCAAACCTTACACAGTTTGCATGCTTCTTTGGCATTCTTTTTCCTAATGCATCAATTAGGATATTCACAAGATTCACCTTATTCATTTTCTTTGTTTTTCGGAATATGTGGTTTATGTATATTTTCTTTATGAGTCTCTTGACCACGTTGGATTTTATTTGGAACTTCTTCAATTATTTTCAAGATATTTTCATTAGATTTGTTCCAGTTTGAAGGATTATATCCTTCTAATAGATCTATGAATGCTTTTGTATCTTTTGGTTAGGACTGGTTGCTGATTTCATAGATGAGAAATGCCAGTTCCCTTCCTGCTACCATCATCGTATTGCGAATCTGCTAGACACGCCAATTACGCCACCTCTTCCCGCAGTTGGAACTTACTGCCCATCTTGTTCTGATTTATAGTATTACACTTGATAAACTAACTTAGAAGACGCTTTATCCTACTATTTTCACACTAATCTTATCACCGATAGTTCACGAACACTTCTAGATATTTCTCAAATTCTAGTCGTATGTTAAACTTGTGATATCTGTTGATTAATCTGACTTCACGCGGGTACGAACTCACCAAGCAAGATGGCTACTTACGAGAGAGAGAGAGAGAGAGAGAGAGGAGAGAGAGAGAGAGAGAGAGAAGAGAGGAACTGATTAAGTATGTGATGAGAAAAGTAACATATCCTAGAAATAGAAAAGTCATAAGACAGACAGACAGACAGACAGAGAGACAGACAGACAGCTAATCGTCACAATCCATAATGACCTCGGTGTCCTCGACCGACCCCGAACGTGGAAATCTGCGAATCAACAAATCTCTCGATCCGGCAAACATCAGTGTCTGATATTGTTGTAATATTAATGTTATAGAACTAATCCTGCCAGAAATACATGACATCGAACGGAATCCATTGCATTATTCACCCTTTACTAATTAAACTGTAAACGCGATCCGCGCTCGGGGCAAAGGCCGGAGAAATTAGGAATCCTTTTATTTATATCTATTTGTTGTTTAACAGACACTTGGGTCGGAATTTTGACGGGATTGTCAAATCCCGGGTGTAATGTTGAGCCTACATTCATATACCATTTTTTAAAATGTAAACAATTGATTTTTTTGCTTTTATTGTAGAGTTTTCTGATTAAAATTAACCTAACTTGACCCGTCTATACGGATTATACTGTGGTACCGAATTATCGTTTATTATTGATAATTTTTGATAAGTCTACTTTGAAATAAAAAGCCGACGGGTTCAATAATCACGAAATGTACAATTCTTTATTTGTATCTATAATTCACTTCAGCGATCCTTTCTCATTTTAACCTTTACGGAGTTTATATATTTTCCTTAGAGCATGAATTCTCATGTTGATACTTGTGCAGGTTATTCGTTAACGTCTTTCCTTTTTCTTTCTAACTTTGATTAGAATGAAAACACTACTGGAAGTGTTAATTCTGTTTTAAGACTTTGACTCTTATTATCCACCTCAGTGGCATGTGTGCGTCTTTCGTATTTTTATTGTTTGTTTGTTTGTATGGTGTTTTTACGTTGCATGGAACCATTGGTTATTCAGCAACGGGACCAACGGCTTTACGAGACTTCCGAACCACTGTCGAGAGTGAACTTCTATCACCAGAAATACACATCTCTCACTCCTCAATGGAATGGCCGGGAATCGAACCAGCGACCACCGAGGTGTGACGCAAACACCATACCAACCACGCCACTGAGGCGCTTTTCGTAACTTTACTTTAATTTATTAACTAACGTTTAGCGACCATCCTCTTCGATTTTGAATAGCATCTTGCCTAATTGTTACTCTATTCAGCTTCAATTTTCATTCTCAACTTTTTTGTAAGTTTTTATTCATAGTAAGAAAAAACACAGCTACACGACGCCATAGCCCTGACCTACTTTAGCATAATCCTGACATTTATAATCTGTCGTTGCTATGAATGTTTTTCTCCATCATCAGCACCTTCAGTTTGTAATATAATATTCTCTGACTTTGACATTTTCCCATTTTTTCAGTCTTTCTGAAAGATTACCAGACGTTGTCGCAGAGTCACAATTTCATTTATTCAACTTTTAAGAAGATCATGAACTCTTCCACAAACAATTGTTTTCATTAAATTCTGAAGAGGTGACCTGATCTACAAACAATTTCTCGCTTTAACCTATGAACATGTGATGCATTCTTTTACAAAAAATTTCTGAATTTAACCTTTGAGAAGATGACACACTCTGTTTTGTTTGTTTGAATGGTGTTTTGACGTTGCATGGTCGAGAGTGAACGTCTGTCGCCAGAAATACGCATCTCTCACACCTCAGTGGAATGGCCGAGAATCGAGCTCACGGCCGATCACGCCACTGAGGCGCTAAACATATTCTTTTACAAACAATTTCTTAGTTTAACCTTTGAGAAGATGACATAATTTTACAAAGAATTTCTTTATTTAACCTTTGGGAAGATGACATCCCCTTCTAAAAACAATTTCTCATTCTTAGCTCTTAGCAGATGATATCGTCTTCGACTAAAAATTTGCCATTTCAAGGTAATTAAAGGGTTACCGTCCCGCAGAAGGAGGTCATGGTCATGTCTTGTATATTAACCTCTGAGAAGAAGACCAATCTTCTGAAAACAATTTCTCGTTATAAATTCTGACCAGACGATATGCTCTTCTACAAAGTATTGTTCATTTTAGCCTGGACAACTATATTCTAAAAGCTCTCATTTCAGTGTCTGAGTGGCAGATAATTACGCTTTTCTACCATCATTTTAACCTTTGAGCATTGTGATGTGCCCCTTGTGCTAATTTTAACCTTATTCTAATCTCACACCAGTGGGTATGCTTCTCGGAAAACATTAACATTTCCTCATTTAAATTCTCGGCACTTAATACCAACCTCTGCAAAAGTTTACTGGTTTTCAACTCGGGTATTTTATGTTTTTCCAAAACCGTTTCACAATTTTAATTTCTGTGAAACCATCCCCTCTTTTTGAAATATTTTCCCATTTTATCTTAGAGCATGCGCAGTGCCCTTTTCCGTGCATTACCCCATTTCATCCTGAGATCTCATTCATTGGCTCAATTTATAGTTATCTCATTAACATAATTTATTCCGTGAGAATCACGGGTGTGTTGACCTACATTTTGTTAACAGGCCATAATATAACCTTGACCTACTTCTACGGGACAGTATCCCTTCAACCAATTTTTTTATTTTTTTTATAATGCTGTGAAGAAGACATGACCTTGACCCATTTCAGTGGGACAGTAGCCCTTCGCTTAATTTTGACATTTTTTATAATATTGTGAACAAGACATGACATTGACCTACTTATGCCAGACAGTAGATCTTCACTTAATCTTGACTATTTTCATAATTATTGTGAACAAGCAATGACCTTGACCTACTTCTGTGGAAAAATATCCCCTCAGTTAACCTTGATATTCTTTATAATATTGTGAACAGGCCATATAACGTTGACCTACTTCTGCAAAACGGTATCCCTTCATTTAATCTTGACTTTTTTTTTTTTTAATACTGCGAAGACATCACCTTGACCTACTTCTGCGGGACAGTTTCCCTTTATATGAGCTTGACATTTACGATCTCACGTCACTTGGCATTTCTGTTTGTGCATCCAAGCCGTCTCATGCAATATCTTGGGAGGGAATACTGATATCAGAAGCTTGTGTATCGCTTTTCTTCATACAGCAGTTGTAAGTCAGAGGCCTTCGGCTGCTATTTTTCACAAATAAGTGTAGTAACTGAGATACATACATATCAACTATTTTGGACGAACTCGTCATAATAAACAAACGGTTCATAATCATTCGTCATTGGCGGTTTAGTCCAGAACGAAATGTACTTTAGTTGTCTTCTAGACGTGAATCTTAATGATGTTAAGAATAATTCAATTTGGCTAACTTCAACTGAATGAATGCATACAAATTTTAACCATTGCTTTCATGACAAACCTATTTTGTTTTTAAATAATCCTGCATAAAAGAAGCAATGTTGGGTCATGTGTATATTCCGGATCATGTTTGCGACATGTTTAATACAAGTCCGTTGTTTGTATGGTGCTCTTACGTTGCATGGAACCATTGGTTATTCAGCAACGGGACCAACGGCTTTACGTGACTTCCGAACCACTGTCGAGAGTGAACTTCTATCACCAGAAATACACATCTCTCACTCCTCAATGGAATGGCCGGGAATCGAACCAGCGACCACCGAGGTGTGACGCAAACACCATACCAACCACGCCACTGAGGCGCTTTTCGTAACTTTACTTTAATTTATTAACTAACGTTTAGCGACCATCCTCTTCGATTTTGAATAGCATCTTGCCTAATTGTTACTCTATTCAGCTTCAATTTTCATTCTCAACTTTTTTGTAAGTTTTTATTCATAGTAAGAAAAAACACAGCTACACGACGCCATAGCCCTGACCTACTTTAGCATAATCCTGACATTTATAATCTGTCGTTGCTATGAATGTTTTTCTCCATCATCAGCACCTTCAGTTTGTAATATAATATTCTCTGACTTTGACATTTTCCCATTTTTTCAGTCTTTCTGAAAGATTACCAGACGTTGTCGCAGAGTCACAATTTCATTTATTCAACTTTTAAGAAGATCATGAACTCTTCCACAAACAATTGTTTTCATTAAATTCTGAAGAGGTGACCTGATCTACAAACAATTTCTCGCTTTAACCTATGAACATGTGATGCATTCTTTTACAAAAAATTTCTGAATTTAACCTTTGAGAAGATGACACACTCTGTTTTGTTTGTTTGAATGGTGTTTTGACGTTGCATGGTCGAGAGTGAACGTCTGTCGCCAGAAATACGCATCTCTCACACCTCAGTGGAATGGCCGAGAATCGAGCTCACGGCCGATCACGCCACTGAGGCGCTAAACATATTCTTTTACAAACAATTTCTTAGTTTAACCTTTGAGAAGATGACATAATTTTACAAAGAATTTCTTTATTTAACCTTTGGGAAGATGACATCCCCTTCTAAAAACAATTTCTCATTCTTAGCTCTTAGCAGATGATATCGTCTTCGACTAAAAATTTGCCATTTCAAGGTAATTAAAGGGTTACCGTCCCGCAGAAGGAGGTCATGGTCATGTCTTGTATATTAACCTCTGAGAAGAAGACCAATCTTCTGAAAACAATTTCTCGTTATAAATTCTGACCAGACGATATGCTCTTCTACAAAGTATTGTTCATTTTAGCCTGGACAACTATATTCTAAAAGCTCTCATTTCAGTGTCTGAGTGGCAGATAATTACGCTTTTCTACCATCATTTTAACCTTTGAGCATTGTGATGTGCCCCTTGTGCTAATTTTAACCTTATTCTAATCTCACACCAGTGGGTATGCTTCTCGGAAAACATTAAAATTTTCTCATTTAAATTCTCGGCACTTAATACCAACCTCTGCAAAAGTTTACTGGTTTTCAACTCGGGGTATTTTATGTTTTTCCAAAACCGTTTCACAATTTTAATTTCTGTGAAACCATGCCCTCTTTTTGAAATATTTTCCCATTTTATCTTAGAGCATGCGCAGTGCCCTTTTCCGTGCATTACCCCATTTCATCCTGAGATCTCATTCATTGGCTCAATTTATAGTTATCTCATTAACATAATTTATTCCGTGAGAATCACGGGTGTGTTGACCTACATTTTGTTAACAGGCCATAATATAACCTTGACCTACTTCTACGGGACAGTATCCCTTCAACCAATTTTTTATTTTTTTTATAATGCTGTGAAGAAGACATGACCTTGACCCATTTCAGTGGGACAGTAGCCCTTCGCTTAATTTTGACATTTTTTATAATATTGTGAACAAGACATGACATTGACCTACTTATGCCAGACAGTAGATCTTCACTTAATCTTGACTATTTTCATAATTATTGTGAACAAGCAATGACCTTGACCTACTTCTGTGAACAAGCAATGACCTTGACCTACTTCTGTGGAAAAATATCCCCTCAGTTAACCTTGATATTCTTTATAATATTGTGAACAGGCCATATAACGTTGACCTACTTCTGCAAAACGGTATCCCTTCATTTAATCTTGACTTTTTTTTTTTTTAATACTGCGAAGACATCACCTTGACCTACTTCTGCGGGACAGTTTCCCTTTATATGAGCTTGACATTTACGATCTCACGTCACTTGGCATTTCTGTTTGTGCATCCAAGCCGTCTCATGCAATATCTTGGGAGGGAATACTGATATCAGAAGCTTGTGTATCGCTTTTCTTCATACAGCAGTTGTAAGTCAGAGGCCTTCGGCTGCTATTTTTCACAAATAAGTGTAGTAACTGAGATACATACATATCAACTATTTTGGACGAACTCGTCATAATAAACAAACGGTTCATAATCATTCGTCATTGGCGGTTTAGTCCAGAACGAAATGTACTTTAGTTGTCTTCTAGACGTGAATCTTAATGATGTTAAGAATAATTCAATTTGGCTAACTTCAACTGAATGAATGCATACAAATTTTAACCATTGCTTTCATGACAAACCTATTTTGTTTTTAAATAATCCTGCATAAAAGAAGCAATGTTGGGTCATGTGTATATTCCGGATCATGTTTGCGACATGTTTAATACAAGTCCGTTGTTTGTATGGTGCTCTTACGTTGCATGGAACCAGTGGTTATTCAGCAACGGGACCAACGGCTTTACGTGACTTCCGAACCACGTCGAGAGTGAACTTCTATCACTAGAAATACACATCTCTCACTCCTCAATGGAATGGCTGAGAATCGAACCCGCGACCACATAGGTGAGACGCTAATATCATACCAACCACGCCGCTGAGGCGCTTCACAAGCCCGTTGGGGATGACCGTAAAACCATAAACAAAAGACTGTAATTATCATAAAGATAATGCACCCAAAGAAATATTATTCCTAGACAACTCACTATCTAGGAAAGATCCTATATTCACGCACGAGGTTTTTATTACTGGGTCTTATTATCGACATTAGGATCAGTCAAGGATCAAGTCTTGTAAATGTATATATTTGAAATGAGATTCTCTCGTATGGTCAGTATACCACATACTACGTTAGGCGAGTTGCTGCGTCAATGGTAAGAGTAATTAAATGATTTCCATCATGTCTTCATTTACACTGGGTTTTTTTTGTTTGTTTGTTTGTGTGGTGTTTTTACGTTGCATGGAACCAGTGGTTATTCAGCAACGGGCATTTACACTGGACCACTGCTTTTAACGCAGGAAATTTTGTTTTCACAAATATATACCGTTTTCTCCTTTCCGTGGTTTGGCATTTTTAGACTTTTTTTCCAAATTAATCATATTCGTATAATCTGTCTGCTTGTATTTCTTTATGCCATCTTTTAAAATTTATTTGTCTTCTTTTTTATGATTGTGCATTGGCAATGTTTTTTTTGATTCGCTGGTGCATTGCACTTATCAAAGATATATTATTGCACAAGAAACAGGCAATAGAGGACTTTTTGAGCAACCTATGAAATTTGCGTCTCCAATTCCCAGCAGCTACTGTCCTCTAATCTGCAAAAGTTGAAACACAGGTGAGGAATGAAAGGCATTGGTATACCATATAACAAAATACTTTATTTTCACATTTACAATAAACAGTTACAGTTAAGGTTTCCTTAATGACTACTGACTTTTATTTCAAAGTTTTTTTTATTTCAACAGCACACCATAGGACAACGGAAAGTGAAAGGACGTTGCCTTTTTTGAAAAAAAAAAAAAAAAAAAAAAAAAAAAAATTGGAATTTTAAAAAAAGGAGGGATTCTTTGCTATGATAAAAAGTGAATAAAATGAAAATCACTGAAAACTTGTTGCTTTTTCTTATTAAGAGTCAAGAAGAAGAATCAAGGGATAAATGACAACTAAAAGAAATCGTGGCTTTGGCTGGTAAAGACAAGAAGACCGAAAAATATAGAAAGTTCGTTTTGAAGCTTCTCGCTAATGCTGCATCATTCTCGACCTTCATTCAGGCCAAAGCTCTCTTTCTACCTGAGAGAGAGAGAGAGAGAGAGAGAGAGAGAGAAGAGAGAGAGAGAGAGAGAGAGAGAGAGAGAGATTACCCATTATCTTTAAAAATGGTTCAATATTTTACTCCTAATATCTCCAGCCCATTAAACATCTCACGGACCCTAAGTCCCGTTCAAAGGAAATTAAAATCGAAAAAATCTACGGCTGCTGGATAAAAGAGAGAGAGAAAAAAAACAACCAACAAACAAATCTAGTTTGCCTCATAATTTCCAGATTATTCTGTCCATTTATACGTAGGAATTATGGTAAATTGGATGAACCACAACAATTCTAAATTTACTCCATTCCAGAGGATGAAGAGAGAGAGAGAGAGGAGAGAGAGAGAGAGAGAGAGAGAGAGAGAGAGAGAATTTGCAGCATTCTAAAGGTTAAACGACAAACCCAACTAATTTGGTAGTAACGGGTAGCTTCATATAACAAAGTACAATTTCTTAGAAGAGTTAAAAAAAAACAAGAAGAGCTATGTTATGAAATGTTATAAAACGGAACGAAAAGGAAAGCAACTTCGCTTGTATAAAAAAAGAAGAAGAAAAGAATTACCACTGGATTATTAACAGCAATGTAAAACAAACCTGATCTTTGGCAGAGACTTAGTTTGTCAGAGACGCCAGGTCCCTAACAAAATGCACCCAGGAACTATGCGAACGCTATTTATATATACACAGGGAAGTAGATGGTTGGGGAGGGGAGGGGAGGGGAGGGGAGGGGAGGGAGGGTGGGAGGAAGGTTCAGAAGAAGAAAAAAATAAACTTTATATTCATATAAGTAACTTCAAATCAAAAGGAATCAAAACCCATTTTTTTATAAAGAAAATCAAAATAATCTTCTACATAAACTTCAAAATAAAAAAAAAAAATCTTTGGATATACAAATAGTACAATTTCATTTGCCCTAGAGAATATTCCAAGCTAACATAACAATTTCATCGTGGGAAAAAAATGTACATAATATTCTAGTTTTTTAAACCTTAAGGAATATTATTTATAAAAAAAAACTTTTCTCTTCCGGACAATATTCGTCCAATAAAATAAAAAAATTTAAATCTTTATCTGATGCGAGAATTAACAAGCAAGAAAACCATACAATGTGCTTGTGACATTTACAATCAAAGTTAGGGACTCCGTCCGACTCCTTCCGGATTGAGTTGAGAGAAGAAGTAGTGGAAAACGAAACACGGCTCTGTGGGAAAAAAATATTCTCTCCCATAGGAAAATAACATCACATTTCCATATGACGGAACTGTGTACTTAGTTGACTTTTGGCTTCAGCGGTTTGGCGACTGCCGTCTCCACGCGTATATTATGCGTTCTGAGTGCGCGAGTTTGCGGCTTTCGGGCTTGGCAAGGGTATATTCATGAGGGCATTTCAGGTCGCCTTACTTCAAAACATCCATTAATCCAGAACACCAAATAACGAGCGTTCGAAATGGTCAAGTGTTGACGTAACCAACACTGATGATCTTGCGATAAATTACTACATGAACAAGAATATATATATATCCTTTTACAATGTAAATAATACATTGCTGCTAATGCCAACGAAAGAAATCCGTATTTGGTAAATTACTGAGTACGCAGAAATTATATTATAATAATCCAATCATTATTGCACGCCTTACAACCTTCTTAATTGCGAGCTAGAAAATTAAGAGCCAACCGATCAATGTTACATTGCTTGTATCTTACGATACAAATTCAATAAGCGTTTTTTAGTGCAAAAAATAATAATACAAAAAAAAAATTGTACTTAGGCGACAAAAATAAAGCATCTCACCTTGAAAGCAATAGCCGAGGTTAACACGTCCATTTTGAAATCAAATTGAAATCAACTAAAATCACTGAAAGTAAAATGAACAGCAGAGGCTTTTAACACATAGTATTCCAACGATGGGTTGATTCGTTATCAAAACTCCTTGCAATGAAGCACTCGTATGTTTGTTTTCTTTTTTTTTTTTTTTTTTTTCATTCAGCGTGCGTTTTGAAAGCCAGAGATAAATAAAAAAAAAGAGAGAATACCTCTCATTTCGAAAATGACACTGAACAAAGAATTTCAAATCTCCCAAAAATCCAGATTAAAGTGACCAGCGTCACTCCCAGTAGAAAGATGATGATTACCAAGCAAACGATGTTTGTTGGACTCCTGATGAATTAAGTATGTACAAGTAAAAAGAAAGTAACATTTTATATGATTTGTTTATACACACCTATACAGATACTGTATATATTTATATATTTGTATATGAAAAACATGTTATGGGTACAATCACTCGTTCTGAGCAATGCAATTGGCAATACCAAAACAGAAACAAAAAAAGGGTTCGTTCATGAACACGATCACGGAGAGACTTTATATCTACAAAGACACTTCTGTTTTTTTATTTTGTCTTTTCGATAATCACATCTTCAGACAACCTCACTCTTTCATTCGTCTTCTTTTCTAACAGCGAAGTATGATGCCTGTAGCGGTTCTGAAACTAGAACAGAGGAGCCACAGAAGATACTTACAGCGACGACCTCTTCGGCAGATCAAACTACATTTGGGTCTTCAAATTATGATTGCCTGCAATGGACATGATTGTCATACATATATACATATATATATACTTCCGACGATTGACAAGTCGACTGTCTCAGGATCTTACACTGAATAACAGTAAACAAATCATTCACAAATTAAATTCTTCGTTTGAGTTTGGATCTTAACCTGAAGTATAGCAGTCACAATGGCAACTTGTTCTTTCATGATGCAAAACTGGGAAAACTCACCACTTCAAATAGCATTGTCATATTAACTTGTTTACCATTAGTCTTCGTGATAACTTGGAGTACTGTGGTTACAAAGGTAGCAAGGGTCTCTTCTTCCATTGTTTTTACAACCGACCACATCGGAGGATGCAATTCAGATGACACCTCGTGGGAATTTCTTCGCTAAATTCCAACATTTCTTCACTTGAATTCTAGCATTTTCTAAACTCTTTCCAAAAAGTTCTCAGGCTGCTCAAGAACAGTTTCGACAATTCCCTTGCGCACACACACGCACACAAGCTCGCTCGCTCCACATTCACTCTATTTGGTACTCGCTGAAATGAATGATCAGGGGCGCTAAATTAACTTATCACAGATCTGTACTTCTTAGGAGAAATCTTAAGTGACCTCTAAGCTGCTGACGACGCTGCTGGTCCTAGAAAATGGGAAACAAACCGACGTACGCACACACAAAAATCGAGAACATAAAGAAGAGGGTTCCGAAGCCTCACGGAAAGAGCTTTAGGAATGGTGACGTCACATGAGTTTGACCTCAAGAGCGTTTTTATGATACAAATGGGGAAACAGGTCTTTCTGAAAGTCGCTTCCAGTGAAACCACCCTCACCGTCGTCTTAGGTTTTTTTTTCGCATTTCCTGTATTCGTTGACTTTATATCACTCGCAGAAACGTTTTCAAAATCAGTGGGTTTTCTCTCATTCCTTTTTATTTTCACAATCAATTTTTATTTTTTTTAAGCAATGCACAGTTACACACCTTTCTTGATTCCGAATGAACGGGTTTATATTAATCAATTTCGCAAATGCTTCTGTAGTTTGAAAGAGATTTTAACACTTCACATGATCTTGAGATAACGTCCTCGTCGGAGGATGGCTTCCTTGAAAGTCGCGACCTTTATAAAAACGATTGGAACTTGAGGCAATTTCTCTTGACGAATTTGGCAGGTCAGCTTGAACCACCTTGACTCTAATCATCATAACGACAATATCAATAAAAATAATGATGATAACAATAACAGTTGATTGACTTTTCCATAGTTTCACTCGCACGTCCTTTGTTCCTTCCCTAAATCTAGTAACTGTAAAAACAAAAACTAAGCCTTATTTTTTACACATTGTTTTGTTCTTTTTACACGAGCGTCCCGGGCTTAATTTTCGTTTGTGGAGGAATGATGTACTTGCTGTGGAGCGCCCCTGAATCGAGATCATGAGGACCGTCTCTTTTCAACTCCTGCTTTAGGTCTTGTAAGAGGGCGTGCTTCAGGGTGCCGTTCACACTCACACTTCCTCCTCCAACTCCTCCTCCTCCTCCTCCTCCTCCTCCCCCTCCTACCCCACCGCTGCCATTCACCACGACTTTGCCATTGGCCGAAGAGTGGACTCTTCCGTTGATTCCTCCGTTGAGGTCGGCGCTGCCGGCGTGCGAAGTTGGGGTGTAGGGCGGGGGCGCCACTGACGAAGGGAGAGAAGAAGGCGGGTCACTGGCTGGGGTGGAGCGGGCGAAAGGGCCCCCAACTTGGAACTGGGCGTAGGATTCGCCTACGGACACAGGCACGGGAGAGTAGTCTCGCGAGTAGTCCACGTAGGACATGTAGCCCTGATCCTGTCGGGGGAAGAGAAAAGGAGAAAAATAAAATAATGAATTAAGCAACTTAAATTGATATCACATGGATGTCGCCAGAATAAAAAAAAGCACACTGCATCAAGCAAGCTTTGCTTTGGATACTCCGTGAAAAATATCACATGATGCACACTCAGACGTACTCACTCAGACATATCAGGGAAAAACATAAAGAGTCTGTTGCCTAGAAGCTCAAACACAAGCGTAGTACACGCTCAGACATAATCAAAGAAAAAAAACTGTTGACTAAAAGCTAAAACTCAGACGTACACACTCAGACATATCAGAGCTATTCAGAAGACCTCTGAATAGCTGAGACTCAGAATTCAGAAGAGTGGACGAGATGTGAAAATTGGCTGAACTGTAAACTAAATTATGGTTATTTTTACGCTCTTGTTTTTACAGTTACATTTCTACAGCAGTCTAATTTCTACGGCAGTTTTATTTGAATTGTGACGTTATGACCTGAAAGTACAAAAAAAAAAAGAAAAGAAAAGAAAAGTATATCTTAGTTTAACCAGAACACTGAGCTGATTAACAGCTTTCCCAGGGCACGAAGGATTAGATTTTTTTTTTACGTAGCTAGGAACCAATTGGTTTCTTAGCAACGGGACCTACAAATTACTGTGGGATGCAAACCACATTATATCGAAAAATGATTTTCTAACTACCAGAAATAAATTCCTGTGATCCCGCACTGGGCGGCAGTGCGAAGCGAACTCGGGCTACCGGGTTAATAGTTGCGTAAGGAACCCTCTCGTCCAGTGAGCAAAAAAAATAAAAAATAAACAAATAAAAATAAAATAGAATAAAAATAAAAAAATACGAAAATGAGTTCATACGAAAAAGAGTTCACGACCCTATACAGACTACACTCCCATTTCTCTCTCTTTCTCTCTCTCTCGTTTCCGTTCTTCCTACGATTTATAGTGGCTTGCGCTCGCTCATACGAAAATTCCCCCTCTCTTCTCTGCAATGTACTACGCAATCAATAAAGACACTCCCGTGATATCTATTTCGCTCTTACAGACATTCACAATTTAGCGGATTACCCACTCGGGCCCCAAAAGGATCGTCGAATTTCTCAATGCAAATATTGATTTCATCGACGGAGCCTGCACGCGAATGTCGTTTTTTTTTTTTTTTTTTTTTTTTTTTTTTTATATGTGTCGTCGAGTTTCGTATTCATTTTTATAGCTCATAGTTCATTTATTATATATCTATATATATATATATATATATATATATATATATATATATATATATACCGATTTATTCATTAATTCTTTTTATTTTTTCTAATAACCGATCTCTTCTGTCGACGGAGCCTGTACGCGGATGTCGATTTTTTTTGTTTTTTTTTTTTTTTTTTTTTAAGCGTCGTCGAACTTCGTATTCATTTTAATAAGCTCAATTACTAGTTTCATTTATTTTAGATATATATATATTATATATTTAGATAATATATATATATTATTAGATATATATATAAAATATTATTTATATCTAGATACGATTATTGATTTATTCTTTTTTTTCCAATAACTCATCTCTTCTTCTGTCTTTCCAGTTATCATCTGTAACTTCTTGTAAAGGAAGACCATATTCTTTTCAAAGTTTGAATTCGAAGTCAGTAGCCCCTGTAGGCTTGTTCGAAATGATAGGGGTTTATCGCCTGAATAATAATAATAATAATAATAATAATAATAATAATAATAATAATAATAATAATAATAATAATAACTTTTAAGTTTCATTAGTGTCCAGCAAATTTCTTATTAATCACTCATCGCCGTCAATACTTCACTCATTTGTTTTTAATGTCATTAGATTGCTGAACATTCGACTTAATTTGGAGGTAACGAGAAATGCGCCAAGAACATCGTTGACCTTCTCATTCACTAATAACCACTTTGCAGGAAACGTTTCTTAACGCATCTACTCTCCCCTTCCAAAATGAAATTCCATAACGAGAATGTTTTCAATAATGGCATAATGAACTTTAACTTGACACATTATTTTTTTCTCTCTCTCTGCGTAATAGAATCATGTCGAGACTGCCAGCTTAAAAAAAAAAATAACAAAACACTGCAATGGTTACACGAAAAAGAGGCCAGAATGCGCGAGTTGATTACATACTGCATTAACTGTCAGGCAAATGAAGAACTTCAGATGAAATCAGTCACTCTGGGGAATGAACACTCTCATGGTCTTCCCAAAGGAGAGAGAGAGAGAGAGAGAGAGAGAGAGAGAGAGAGAGAGAGAGAGAGAGAGAGAGAGAGAGTATATATATATCCAGGTGAAAAATAAGAAGCGGGGTGTAGGTCCTGACCGGTTTCGACTTTATTTCCAAGCCACTGACGGATGCCTGGTACACAGTATTAGCAGTCAGAAATATATGTACGAAAGAGACAGTACTGACGAAGTGATTATAATCATAAATATATAGTTTATCAACGTCGCTCCCAGCCAATGGCATTCACCTAACTATGTCATGTTAAAACCTAATAGACACATGTAGCATGACAGCTCTGGTCTGATGTCGTGAATGCTCTGTGGAACTCCTTCCTTTCCTTTGTGCTTTCAGAAGTCACTTAACCTGGCTCTTTCATCCGCGTTTCCTGCAGGGGATTCAGTTTGGTTGCAGCAGCTGTATTGTTTGTATGGTGTTTTTACGTTGCATGGAACCAGTGGTCATTCAGCAACGGGACCAAAGGCTTTACGTGACTTCCGAACCACGTCGAGAGTGAATTTCTGTCACCAGAAATACACATCTCTCACTCCTCAGTGGAATGCAGCAACTTTAGCTACCCATCTCGGTTTAGATACAAAGCTAACATTACTGTCTGGAAACAGTAGGCTAACATATACTAATACTAATTGAAGACTGTTACAATGATTACTGATTGAAGACTGATATAATTACCAATTGAAGACTGATATAATGATTACTGATTGAAGGTAAATATACTAATGCTAATAAAAGACTGTTATAATGATTACTAAATGAAGACTGATATAATGATTACCAACTGAAGACTGATATAATGATTACCAACTGAAGACTGATACAATGATTACAGATTGAAAACTAATATACCAATACTAACTGAAGACTGTTATAATGATTACTAAATTAAGACTGATATAATGATTACTAACTGAAGAGTGATATAATGATTACTGATTGAAGACTGACATACTAATACTAATTGAAGACTGATATAATGATTACCAACTGAAGACTAATATACTAATACTAATTGAAGACTGATATAATGATTACCAACTGAAGACTAATATACTAATACTAATTGAAGACTGATATAATGATTACTAAATGAAGACTGATATAATGATTACTGATTGAAGACTGATATAATGATTGCTGATTGAAGACTGATATAATGATTACTGATTGAAGACTGATATAATGATTACTGATTGAAGACTGATACACGTACATATTAATACTAATTGAAGTGAAGACTGATATAATGATTACTACTATAAGACTGATATACTAATACTACTATAAGACTGATATATTAATACTACTTGAAAAATTATATGATTACTGATTGAAGACTGATATAATGATTACAAGCTCCTGAGAATCCCACTCAGATGGACAGATAACTTTGAAAGACAAATACGTTATTAAAATGAGAACGAAGCGGACAGAGCTGAATGTACGGGGTTCCTTGTGTTTGCTGATTAAGCACTGAGGGAACACCTCTCTCTCTCTCTCTCTCTCTCTCTCTCTCTCTCTCTCTCTCTCTCTCTCTCTCTCTCTCTCTCATTCTGATAAATATCTAATCACCAGTCACTCTCAAAGTAAAATTAATTTGCATTTGGTATAATCACATCAATATAAAAGAAATCAATCACACAAACACTGTATATTATTTTTACACATATATATGTATATATATATATATATATATTATATATATATATATATATATAAAGGTGTGATTTATGTAATGACAAAAGTAAAAGTTTTTACATATTAAAACAGAATACTGTTGAATAATTAGTAGGACAAGGAAAGGATATGATAAACAAAGGGTGAACAGTCAATCGATTATTTTTATGACACATGGCACGAGACAAGATTACCTCCTTTTTTAAGGAAGAATTTGAAAAATCTTCATCTATCTATGACCCACAAGAAGACGGAGGGGATTTCTAACAAACGACAAAGTTGGAACTTAATCAAATCTTCTGTGAATCATCAGGAAGTTATTGTGCAAAACTAAAAAGGTTTAGTGAAAGCTTGGTTGTAGGTGCGACAACAGGGAAATCGGAAACGGTGCAAGGTTCTTTGGCAAAGAATGGCGCCCAAATTGGCAATTCCCGCCATGGACGGTGACTGTCAATTCTAAACGGTGCAAGTGATTTAAAAAGCTATACACATTTGCGACCCTCCACTATGCTAGGAGGGTGAATAGATACAAATGAAACGGTGCAAGAGATTTCAAAGCTATACATTAGCGACCCTCCACTATTCTAGGAGGGTAAACAGATACAGATGAAACGGTGCAAGTGATCTGAGAGTGAAGAAAAGCTACATATTTACACCCCCTTGGCCTGATCAGGGGTGCCACAAGGAAGAAGTCTTGACGAACGAAGCGAGTGAACAAGGGGGCTTCATAACTGCTCTCTCAACTACGTCACAGACTGAAGATGGCAATGATGCTGCAAAAGGCATTTGAGAGAAGGCGGTGCAATGCAAGTGAGTGAATCAAAGAAAAAAAAAAAAAAGAGAGCTGCCGCATCTGACACCGGATCGTACGTGGCGCCACTTACCGGAGGAGTGAAGACGGTGGACCCGACACTGTACCGGGTGTGAGACACGGGCAGCTGAGATTCCCTAGGGGAGGCCTTGCTGCTCTCCCGCTCCCACCCGCTATCGGAATCGCGTTCGGTTGCCGACAACGAGGACGTCGTTCTGATCTCGGCGTCTTTGTGGTCGGATTCCTGTGCCCACGGGAGAATAGATAAAATGCGGTCTCAGTGCCAAGGTTTCTTTGGTTTCTTTCGATTTTTTTCATTTGTCTTTCGTCTGGTCACTGTCGACTTTTGGTGGATATCATAAGACCAGACGGGAGAAGGGAAGGAGGGTCTTTGGATTCAAGATTCTCTAAACGCTGGACACAGACGGGGGAAGGAATGACTGGCCTCACTATCTGTGTAATCTTTTCCTCTTTCAAACTGCACAAATGTATAATGAAACTTAAAAAAAAATGTAACAAATAACTGAATAAACGAGGGGGTTATGAAAATGAGGAGATCAGACATCGAAAAAGTGGCAACCAAAAGTCCTTATATCCAATGAACAATGTTGACTGTCGGGGGTGTCTGAGGTGATTTTTTTTTTTTTATGTAAGACATCACAAGAGGATGAGTGGATGCCGCCACCTGAGAGATAAACAAAGGTAAACAAACAATCAGGTAAACAAGGTCAATCGATCAATGCCCAATCTCACCTGGCCCGTCGAGTGATTGTCCATCGGCAGGAGGCTGTTGGGCATGACCTTCAGGGGCGTGTCAAGGGAACTCCCTCTGCTCATGCCCCCGACGCTGGACGTGGTTCCTCCGCCCGTGACCATGCCTCCTCCGGATCCAGCCAGCCCCCCGCCGCCCCCTTTCTCCACGACGACGCCCCCAGCCTCGGCAGCCTTGTCCTTGTGGCTGGAGGATTTACGGCTGCACAGGATGAACAGGATCACGATGATGACCACCAGCACGACTCCCGCCCCTCCGCCCACGACCATCATGATGGGAACCACGGCTGAGGAGCAGAAAGGGGGTTTTCTTTTTAATGATTGTGATACGTACGCGAGTTCTTGTGATAATATTAACCATCTTCATTTGAGCGCAAGGCCGTCTACTGAGATAGGCTAGGTAGAAACAGCACTACACGAAATTTAGGTAAATGAGAAATAATAAAGATTTATGATAATACAGCGATTACGGATTAATAATAATAATAATAATAACAATAATAATAATAATAATAATAATAATAATATAATAATAATAATAATAATGAAAAATTTATGAACAGTAACACAAAAATGATACAAGACTAAGCAATACGAACCGTAAATTGAAAACTGATAACACCTTCAGTCACAAAAATAAAAGAATAAAACGTGAAAAAGCAAGAAAAAATAATTTATGGATTTCTATAATTAACCATTATTATTTGAAACATCAATGTGAGCTATCTCAGAATTTACATTTTACCTATATATAAAAAAATTAGCTAAATAATATTGAGAAATATAATAGTAGTTATTAATGAGGGGGACTACTAATATGGGTAAGCAACCTCTTCTCTACCCTTATGGCACCACGACCTCAAAAATAAAAATAAAAATAAAAAATCTTGCAATATATATATATATATTATATATATATATATATATATATATATATATATATATATATATATATATATACTCAAAAAATCGCAGTAGATGCACGTGACTTCATTAAATAAGCGAATACCACAGGAAAATGATAGGCAGAAATGCCAAGCGCTTTAGCGATCTTTAGCGAAGACATGTTGTTCTTAGTAAAGCACGAAAAGTGCTGTTTGGTATTTCTGCCTATCATTTTCCTGTTGGTATTCGCATATATATATATATATATATATATATATAATATATACATATATATATATATATATATATATATATATATATATATATATATACCATACATATATATACATATTATATATATATATATATATATATATATATATATATATATATGCAAAAAACATATAATCATTGTAACCCCATGGCACCACGCCTTCTAAAATAATAAAATAAAAAAGAAAAATCTTGAATGAAAGAACATAGTATATCTGCGTGAACATAATAAATCAATCTTACGTTTCCGTTGCAAGACGATCTGGCGAGTGTCCACGCCGTATTCGTTGATGACAGAGCAGTTGTAGGTCGTGAAATCGGAATGTTTCGTCTTATTGATGGTTAGCGTCGACAACCACGCCGTCGGCTCTCTGCTGTTCCTCCACCTGGTGGCCCTCTTTCTGCAACACAGGTCGGAAATCGAAGGGTTAAAAAAAAAAAAAAAAAAAAAAAAAAAAAAAAAAAAAAAAAAAAAAAAAAAAAAAAAAAAAAAAAAGTCCGGGTTTCAAAAATGAGGTTCACAGACCATAGCCGTTGAGACGATTG
>NC_087207.1:69871363-69876363 GCF_015104395.2 Macrobrachium nipponense
AAAAAAAGACAATGGCGTTGCATCATTTTCAATTATTTCGTAATTCTCTACCCGGTACTTTACACGCACTAAGTGGCTGCAGGTGAATAGGGTCCTTATTGATGTTATTTATTATTCCTTTGAGATATTACTTGGCGACGTGCGACGGTGGCGCTAAGTGATACATGTACCAGTCAGACTGTCATTTGTTATACATGTACCAGTCAGACTGTCATTTGTTAAGAGTCATAAAAGAAAACTGTTCATCAATGGAACTGTCGTCCCTGAATTGATAGGAGAAAGTAGCAGAAGCTATACTATATACTTCAAAGCTATCTAACAGGCATATATCTCTGCTACGCTAAATGGGAAAAAATGTTTAATAATATATAATATATATTTGTTCTAATTTAGGGTAGCAGAGATATGCCTGTTGGATAATTTTTGAAGTATTTATAGCTTATGCTACTTTCTTCTGTTATTTTTGGGAAGACAGTATCTGTGTCTAACAGTTTTCTTCTACGACTAACTCACAACCATACACTAAACATAGTAATATTGTTAGAATAATCATAAAAAAAAAAAAAAAAAAAAAAAAAAGGGCTCAACCAACCTGGTGCAATGAGCGCCCCTTCCTTCGTCCAGGTGACCGCAACGGGATGGGGAACAGCCACCACCCCGCACTTCAGCACGGCGGGATGCCCCTCTCTCACGGCCACCACCGCCTGGGCCTTGATGTGCGGAGGACCCCGCAGACGGAGGTGGACCCGCCCTTCCAGGGGGGCGAAGCCCGGACTCTTCGCCGAGCAGATGTAGAGGCCGGCGCTGGAGGCGGTCGCAGCCACCATGAATTCGGGTCCGGTTCCCACAGTCTGATGGGGGAGTGACGAATGTCAGAAAGGTCTGATTAGGTCATTATCCTTCGTTAATTATCGGGATAGCAATGTCAATGATAATATTGTAACTATTACTATAGTAGATTCACATCAACCGCGCAACTGATGTCTAGGCCAGTCCCGGACGACGCTCCTGATTGGCTGTTGATAAGCCAATCACACGGCTGGAAACTCTCAGTCTCTCTCTAGAGTTAACATAGGCAGGATGTATGTTCCACCTCTCCTAAAAGACGTAGACCTCAGGAGAGATGGAACATACATCCTGCCTATGTGAACTCTCGAGACAGACTGAGAGTTTCCAGCCCTGTCATTGGCTTATGAACAGCCAATCAGGGGCGTCGGAGCGTCGTAAGGGACTGGCCTAGACATCAAATGCACGGCTAATGTGAATCTACTATAGTACTACTACTACTGCTATTAGTGGTAATATCTGGAACCCTTTCGAAGATTCACAAATATTATAATAATAATAATAATAATAATAATAATAATAATAATAATAATAATAATAACAATAAAAGACCTTTTTCTTTAGTTTTCAGTCTGGGAATGAAACGCACAAGAAAAGGGTCTTTTGTTATCCTGATCTTTAAAGAAGCGTGATTGTTCAATATAATAATAATAATAATAATAATAATAATAATAATAATAATAATAATAATAATAACTGCAGTAGCATTTAAACTAGCAGTATCATAACCAATCACATAATTCAACGAAAACAGAAAAAAAAATAAAATGAACCCATTTTTCTCTTAAATGAAAACGCCAACAGACCCAAAATACATAGCAACAACCTTTACGTAATCATCACAAAATAATAACGATACAAAAAAAAAAACATTCTATGGATATTTCTTAATAGTTAATCGCTATTGGCACCTCGACTAATCTTACCTTCCGGCTATTGGCCTTAGACCAGGTGATTTCAGGCTGTGGGTTGGCATCAACTCGGCACTTGAGGGTCACCAGATCATTGGGTTCGGCAGACTCGCTGCTGGGGGCGGACTCGAACATGGGCGCGTCTGATGGATGAAAAAAATAGGAAATAGTTAATACACTTCAGGAAAAACAAGAAAATATTTAAAACTTCAGAAAAAATCAGAAAATATTTAATACACTCACTCCTGAAAAATAAGAAAACATTTAATAAACTCCAGAAAAAATAAGAAAATATTTACTACACTTCAGAAAAAATAAGAAAATATTTCATACACTTAAGAAAAAAAAAGAAAATATTTCATACACTTCAGAAAAAATAAGGAAATATTTAATACACTACAGAAAAAATAAGAAAATATTTACTACATTTCAGAAAAAACTAAGAAAATATATAATACACTACAGAAAAAATAAGAAAATATTTACTACATTTCAGAAAAAATAAGAAAATATTTCATACACTTCAAAAAAAATAAGGAAATATTTAATACACTCCAGAAAAAATAAGTAAGCATTTAATACACTCCAGAAAAAATAAGTGAGCATTAATACAGTTCAGAAAAAAATAGGTAAGAATTAATACACTTCAAAAAAATAAGTAAGCATTAAAACAATTCAGAATTTATATGTAAGCATTTAATGCGCTACAGAAAATTTAACAAAAAATGAAGCATTTAAAAGACATCTCGATACGCGGGTGCATTTTCAAACAGAACAGCATGAGGTTCAGCAGTAACAGGTTCAGTTAAACAACAATAAAACTTCGGCCCCACCAGACGGCCGATTGGATTTTGATAGGTATTTCATATCTTTCCTTCCCCAGAGGTGGAATGCTGCGCATTTTTCTTAAATGGATTTAAACATTACAACAGAATTCGCTTTGATGTAACACGAAGCATTTACAAAGTAACGTGATGGAGATGATGTATATGAGTTATCTTTCAATCAGCGATCTAGAAATTAAAGAATAATTTAATGACTGCAGAGATGCCTGGTATTTTAATTACGAAATGCGTGTTTCTTTTTTTTATATATACAATGCAGGGAACATTGGGACTGTCAAGCCCAGTCCAATATATATCCCAGGCTGCTGGAAGAACACTAAAAAAAAAAAAATAAAAAAATAAAAAGAATGGGTAGACAGAAATAGGGGGAACTGACGCCAAAAGTAATATTGTTTTGTAAAGAAAATGCCTGGATGCTTTGATACACTTGTGCGTCAGAGGGAAGTCATGTAGCAAGAAATGCTTGCGAATCTGTAACTGCTTGGGCGGTCTTCAAGGGGTGGAAACAGTTGGCGAAATGTAAGTAACGGCTTTATCCCTCCATCGGAAATCTCTCTCTCTCTCTTTCTCTCTCAGAATTCAAAATTTGTTCATCTGTTAGTCATTCTCTCTCTCAGAATTCAAATTTTTTTCAGCTGTTAGTCAGTCAGTCTCTCTCTCTCTCTCTCTCTCTCTCTCTCTCTCTCTCTCTCTCTCAGAATTCGAGTCATCCTCAGCTGTTGGTTCCCTCTCTCAAAATTCATGCCATTTTAAGTTCTCTCTCTCTCTCTCTCACGCGCGCGCACACACACACACACACACACACACACACACACACACACACACACACGCACAAGCACGAAGATTTTCCATCCTGCCGAATACGCAATGGTTCTCTGATTCGGTATGCATATCCTTTGAATGAACTGCCAGTAAAGGCTATGGACTCCCAAAGCGACCTCAGACCCATGATTACCATGACATTAGTCTAATATACCGCCGCATATAAATCGCTGTGGAATGTATAAACGCTGCGGAATTATACAGAGAGAGAGGAGAGAGAGAGAGAGAGAGAGAGAGAGAGGAGAGAGAGGGGAGTAACCTGTTTAAACCCAGTGATATGTCGCAAACAAGAAGAGAGAAAGAAAGAGAGACCGTATGCCGTTCAATCCCCGAGGTAAACCGAAAACGAGGTGAGAGAGAGAGAGAGAGAGAGAGAGAGAGAGAGAGAGAGAGGGCAGAAGCTGTTATTTTAGTCCGGTGGAATTGCGTTCGTAAAACCTTTTGATGTATTTACGCACATTTTCCTGTCAACAGATATAAATAACAAGGCATGGGCTTCGGTGTATTTCAGGGTCGAACCAAAACTGAATTTTTTTTTTTTTTTTTTTTTTTTTAACAAGTGAACTGTTTCGTTTCAGGGTGCAGAGACCGAGATACTGAGATGCCGTGGGAATAAAAAGGTGATGGAATTGGAAATGCAAACAGACAAAACAAAAGAACGGAAAAACAAGAGAGAGAGAGAGAGAGAGAGAGAGAGAGAGAGAGAGAGAGAGAGAGAGAGAGAGAGAAAAGGAATCCTTTTTTAATAAAGGTGAGGGAATAGGAAATGCAAACAGGAAACAAGAGGAACAAAATTGTTTTTTAATGGGGTTTTCGTACGAATACGTAGACAACAGAATATCGGAAAAAAAGAAAAAAAAATAGCATTTTATGATTCGGTAAATTTTAGGGAATAACAGCAGTAAACAGACAAGATGGAAAACGCGAAAACCTTTATTTTTTTATATAATAACACCAAAATTAACGAAAAACAAGGAAACTCCAAAAAATTTTCTTTTCAAAAAGAGTAATATTTTCATTAGGTGTACACTTGTGGAACAAAAAATACAAGAAAAACTAAGTAAAAAAATATGTTACTTCTTCATTAGGTGTAAATTATATATATATATATATATATATATATATATATATATATATATATATATATATATATATATATATATATATAATACACGTGACAATAGGAAACACAAACCATTTTTTTCCATAATGGGTATTTTTTTTCATCAGGTATATAATTATGAAAAAAAATACACGAAAAATATGAAACACGAATATTTAATCTTCAAAATGTGTATTTTTTTTTTTTCATCAGGTACGCAATTATGAAAATACTCGGAAAATTAATAAACACGAACATTTTCCCAAAAGGGTTGATTTTCTTTATTAGGTACAATAATTACGGGAAAAAATACACGAAAAAATACTCGAAATAATAGGAGCACGAACCGCTTTTTTCCTAATCTTTTTTTTTTCATCAAGTGTATCATTAGGAAGTGATTACACGAAAATATAGGAGACTAGAATGATTTTATTCCAAAAATGGGGACTTTATTTCATTATATATATATACATA
>NC_087207.1:69878863-69891363 GCF_015104395.2 Macrobrachium nipponense
TTTTTCGTCCGGACATTCTATCTGAAAAAGGTGGTAAGACGCCTTAATAAATTATCGATCTCCGATAAAATATTCATAGACTTGGGTATAAAGAACCGTGGAAAGAGTGTATCCAGGAAGAGATTGGTAGGTGCGTATATGTATGTATATACTATAATAAATAAAAAAATGCATATGATATATATATATGCATATATATATATATACATATATATATATATATATATATATATATATATATATATATATATATATATATATATGGTTTTTGTTTTCTTTTTATATTGTCTGAAATAAAAAAAAAATAGCTGAATAAATCTTTTACCTATAAAGCCACCGTAACCATAACCTTCACATATATCACATCAGGCAACTCATTGCGAAAACTACAACGTCAAATTCTACGTTACATTTGCTCGATATTCCAAGCTTACGTCATCAAGACGCTGTACTGCCGTAATGGTGCATAATTTGCAATATGTCGCTATAAATACCATGTCAAACACGGCCAAGATTTAAAATAAATCCAATAGACTGAATAATATGATAAAACCAACAAGGTGTGATCCAACCTCCAACTCACTCGGGAACGTGTACAAGATCTTCAACTCACGCACAAGTTGTAAACATTACATTCCTAACTTTTAACGTAATTGGAAACCTGATAAAATCTGCGGCCAAATAGAGCGTCGTTTCTTCAACTAAAATTAAAATAAATAATTTTCTGCAATGTTTGACATGCACATTATTTCCTTTTTGCATTTTCTTTCTCATAAATAAATCACAAAGATCCTTTCCTAAAATTCCTGTATCTTAAAGCTCAACGTGGAACACCTTTTTCAGACCTTTGTAGGCTTACTCCCCAAGTAACTGTAGCAATATATTATTCGGAGAGATGTTTTTCTGTGAATGAATTATCATTCCTTGTGTGTGTGTTGGGGGACGGGGGGGGGTGGGGGGGGGGGGGGGGGGGGGGGGGGGGGGGGGGGGGGGGGGGGGGGGGGGGGGGGGCGTAGTGGTGCTTTGAAGAATGGTATAAGCAACGAGATAAATGACACTTCAGTAATTATGTGATTCGTCGAGACAAAACAAATTAGGTTCCGCCATTGCTGGCAGCGGCCCAGTATACTTCGTATTTGAAGAATGACTTCGAAGTTGGATTTGTTTCCCGAACGACACGAAAAATAGGATGATAAGTCTTGAAGACACGAAGAAAGTAGGTGAAAAAATGGGAGAGATAGTACGATAAATATATGAAAACCAATATGAAAAACTACACGAGAGAGAGAGAGAGAGAGAGAGAGAGAGAGAGAGAGAGAGAGAGAGAGAGAGAAAAGAAAACAGGATCATTCTTGAAGACACGAAGAAATTAGGTGAAAAATGGGACAGATAAAACGATAAGAAAATACATGAAAAATTACACGAGAGAGAGAGAGAGAGAGAGAGAGAGAGAGAGGAGAGAGAGAGAGAGAGAGAGAGAGGAATTAAAATAATGAACAAAATAAAAAAGGCGAGAGGTTATTTACAAAGTCACAAAGTCACAAAGCAGATAAAACGATGAAAACCAATATGAAAAATTACTGCAATTCGAAATAGAGAAAAAACGAGGAATTATAATAAATAAAAGTGAAAACATTCCAAAACGAGTGGTTAATTACAAAGTCGCAAAACAGAAATTGACGTGAATAACTGAAAAATTAGGTAATTGAAAAAGCAAAAAACGGCAGAACATTTCAGAGAAGACGGAAAAAAGACGGAAAATGATATGGAATTGGAAAAAAAAAACATAACTATATATATATATATATATATATATATATATATAATATATATATATATATATATATACAAAATATGAAAAGAAAACTCGAAGCCTACTAAAAGACAAAAAGATAAAAGAACGACAAGAAAATATTGAAACAAAAGAAGCAGAAAATATCACGGAAACTAGAAAACCAAAATAAGGAAATGACAACCAAACCAGAGAGGAATAAAGAAGGAATGGAAGAAAATATGAAAGGAAAACTCGAAACTGACTAAAATACAAAGATAAAAAGAATTGTCATAAAAGAAACAGAAATTGTCATGGACACTAGAAAACATAAATAAAAAAATAAATGAGGAGAAAGAAAACAAGAAAGAGAGAAAGAAAGAAGAGAAAAATGAGTGAAAGAGAGATCATAAAATACCCCCCACCTCCAACACCGAACGATTCCAGAGATAAAACAGGAAGACTACCCATTTAAAATTTGAATAAATCATAGGACGGAATGTTCAGAATAAATTGTTTACGCCTCGATGACCCTTTTAGTAAAGCCCACACTAGGGAGGCGGCATTCCTAAGCTTGGAGAGAGAGAGAGAGAGAGAGAGAGAGAGAGAGAGAGAGAGAGAGAGAGAGAGAGAGAGGATTGGAGCTCGGGGTTGGCATATGATAATCATGTGCAAAGAAAACAGAGAGAGAGACAGAGAGCTCAGAGTAGACAAATAATGATGTTCGAAGGAAGATGAAGACGAAGGAGAAAAGAGGGAGAGAGAGAGAGAGAGAGAGAGGAATGGAGCTCAGAGTAGGCAAATAATAATGTGCAAAGGAAGAAGAAGAAGAAGAAGAAGAAGAAGAAGAAGAAGGAGAGAGAGAGAGAGAGAGAGAGAGAGAGAGAGAGAGAGAGAGACCTTACCTTACTGACCTTACATCTTGTTCGGGTTGCCCCAGGTCCCTCAGTGTGAGGCACCTCTAATGTCTACCAGAGAGAGAGAGAGAGAGAGAGAGGAGCTGAACACCGCAAATGAGGAAGTAGCATTAAAGTGAGGAGGGGCAGGAAGATTTAATGGTGGTGGTTAAGTCATGAGGAAGTGAAAGAGAAGGAAGAGATGGAGATGATAAAGAATCAGGAGGAGGAGGAGGAGGAGGAGGAGGAGGACGTAATGGTAAAGGTAGGAGGCAGTAACTGCAAATTAAGCTAAAAGTAAATCTCAGTTTAGTCAGACCACTGAGCTGATGAATAGCTCTCCTAGGACCAGCCCGAAGGATTAGATATATTTTACGTGGCTCTCCTAGGACCAGCCCGAAGGATTAGATATATTTTACGTGGTTGGGTACCAATTGTTTACCTAACAATGGCACCTACAGCTTATTGTGGGATCCGAACCACTTTATAGCGAGAAATGGATTTCTCATCACCAGAAATCAATTCCCCTGGGAATAGAGCTCGCGACAACCGAATCGGTAGGCGAGCACGTAATCCACTCGTCCAACGAAGAACTAGAAATAGCAAATGATCGTCTGTAAATCATGTAAGAAGAGAAGGAATTTGTAAAGTCAGGTCAAGGCAGATTAGGAACGGAGGGAGGGGAGAGTAAAGCCCAGAGTTATCTATAGAATAATAAGGCGTGATCCGACCTCCAGCTCACACGAGGCGTGTGCTAATTTCTTCAAATTAAAGTGGGGAAAGATAGACTGAGTGATCCTAGGCATGAACAAAAGCAATAGCATAAAAACAACTTGGAAAGTGTACAGACAACTAAGTGATAATATCGCCTTTTACGTTGAAAGTACGGAGAGAACCATCATTGGATGCTAAATATATATGCAGAGAGAGAGAGAGAGCATTAATTTTGCAAGAGTGCCATTTTTAATTCTACTATACATAGTTAATTTTATATATATACATATATATAAAGAGAATGAGTGTAAGAGAGAGAAGAGAGAGAGAGAGAGAGAGAGAGAGAGAGAGAGAGAGAGAGAGAGGTAATCCGGCACTAAGGAGCGACAAACTCGTTTGTTGACGGGGAAATTTGACACTCGAATGCTAACCCTGTACCCTTTTACTGCCAAGGGCTACTAGTCATGCAAGCGAAGATGACAAAAGTGTCCGATGAAGAAACTGATTGATATCTGGCAGAAAAGAGTACCTTGATGGCGCTGCCTCTTTTTTTTCTTTTCTTTTGGACGTAGGGGGGTGGTGTTCGGAAACTTTAAAACGATTTTCACTTGTAATGATATTTTAATTCGGAAATGAGATGACTTCGAACGAACCGGAGACACAGGAACTTCTTCTGTAGTATGGAAATAGTTCTTGAACTTGGCGAATAGAGGGTCAACCACCCCTACCACCTCCCCACCACCCCCTTCGGGCCGTATTAACCTCCCCCCTCCCCCCTTCCGCCCCCCGGGGCAGGCAACACCCAACCCAAAATTCTAATTTTCTGCCACCCTATGAGGGCCAGCCGCCGATAGCAGGACACCGATATGAAAAAAGAGATTAGCATTTCATTATCCTCTGATAACTTTTTTAAACAAAATGGCGATAATTTCATGGAGTTAACTTTCTTTAAAAAAATATATGAGTTTAATGAATCTTTTTTATTTTAAAAATGGTGATTGTTGTCAGTTAAAACATGGTCATTGTTTTCCTGTCCTTGAATTTCAAAGCTTTGATACTAAAATATTCAATTAAAAGGAGTAAATATCATTGCAATGAAGACTGTGATAACAGGAATTACAATTAGCATCTCATTAATCAACAACAACAACAACAAATTTTAAAAATATAAAAAAATGCCGATCCATTTTTTCCATTTCTTTTAAATAATTTCTCAAAAGCAATATTCGTTTTTCTCATTCAATTTTATTAATATTCAAAGGGAATATCCGATTTTTGTCATTCCACTGAACAATATTCAAAGGGAATCTCTGCTTTTCTTATTCTATTAAATAATATTCAAAGGTAATCTCCGCTTTTTCTCATTTCATTTAAATAATATTTAAAGGCAATCTCCGCTTTTTCTCGTTTCATCTAAATATTATTCAAAGGTAATCTCCGCCTTTTCTCATTTCATTTAAATAATAATCAAAGGGAATCTCCGCTTTCCCTCATTTCCTTTAAATGATAATCAAAAGGAATCTCCGCTTTTCCTCATTTCCTTCAAATAATAATCAAAGGGAATCCTCCGCTTTCCCTCATTTCCTTTAAATAATAATCAAAGGGAATCTCCGCTTTCCCTAATCTCCTTTAAATGATAATCAAAGGGAATCTTCGTATTTGTCACATTCATTCTAAATATTAGCCAAAAGGAATCTTCGTTTTTTCCATTTTTCCTTTCAAGTAGCATCCAGTCGGAATTCCCGTTTATTTCCCCATTTCCTTTAAATATTATTAAAGTGAATTTTTTTTTCACATTATTTTCCTTTGAATAATATTCAAAGGAAATTTCGTCTTTTTATGAACTTCCTTTTGATAATATTTAAAGAGAATCTCCATTGTCCCATTTCATTTAAATAACATTCTAAAATGAGTCTGCATTTTTCCTCTTTCCTTTAAAAATATTCAAAGTTAATCTCCGCTGTTCCATTTAATTTAAATAATATTCGAAGGGAGAAACCCCGTTGATCCATTCGCTCAAAAAATATTCCACGAGAATCCCCGTTATTTTCCCTCCATTTCCTTTCAATAATATTCTAAGGGAATCTCCATTGTTCCATTCATTGAAATCATATTCAAAGGGAATCTTCTCCCCTACGCAACGACAAACTCTCCCCCCTCCCCCTCTTCCATCTGCGGACAGAATATCTGAAGTAAATTAGTCAAAACTTTTTCGGAAAAAAGAATTAATCAACCTCGCTGGAACTCGATCATTGGGTCGAATCAAATGCTGATGCCGGGTTATCAAAGTTTTCGCTCTTCAGCTTTTTTTTTTTTTTTTTTTTTTTCGTGGAGGGTTCTTTTATCTTTTTATACCGTCAGAATTTAACTTCGTAGATTTTTTGTTTTTTTTTTTTTTTTTTTTGCTTGGAGGTTAATTTTAGAAAGTGATTGTCATCGAATTTTAATTTTTTTTGTTTTCTGTTTTCAATAAAGAATTTTTCCAATACAAAATTTTTTCATCTTTCGTTTTCATCTGTTTGTGTTTATTTTTTTTATGTGATATATTTTCTTTTAACTTTCATTTACGATTTATCTAGTATTTACGTATCTTTCATTTGTGTCCCTCTGTCAACCTGTTTTCCTTAAGCATTTCATGTCTCTATTTTACTTTACACAAATCTTTCATGAGTGGCGCCAAAAAAAAAAAAAAAAAAGAGTAAAAAAGTAAACTTAAATTTTCGCATACCTACTAAGATTTATTTGGTCTTTATTTGGATTGGGGTTGGGGTTAAAGTGGGGTTTGGGTTAGAGTTGGGGTGGGGGTTGTCCCGTATCCACCTCCGTATCTATTTCCCGTGAAATATCTTGCACAAGGATGGGAGAGAAACAAAGAATAATGCGTTGCGGCTCATTAGTCCTGAATAAATACAGCGTCCTTTGTTAATAAAAAATAATATAAAATATGAAAAACTCTGACCTATTTTCACTCGGCTTCTTTTGTCGTCAAGTAACATAAGCTTCACAATTGTTTTTACAGCATTTGCTTTTTTTGAAAGAATTACATATAACCTTGGAAGAGAATACTTGATAACTTCTCTTGCATATCTCAACACTCTCAATAAAAACAAGCTGATGAAACTGAGGTTGCACACCTGCTTCGCAAAATTTATTTTTTTTACGACAGAAAAATGCGTGAGCAAAGGGAGCCTAAACACCTTTTCAATAAACTGTTTCGGCCACAGAAAATAAACCACGAAACGGGTGCTTCCAAGGCATCATACCTAATTTACTTTGTTTAATTATAAAGTGCAAAAGGAGTCTTCAAATCTATACAACGCAGAATGGAAGGTAGACTACCCTGCACTTATTCTCCTAAAAAAAAAAAATTTCAACGTGCCTCTTGCCCCAGAAAGAAATAAAACGGAAAAAGGAGACTACTAACTTGGTTTATAAAAAATTCTGTAGAAAGAGCCCCTACATTAAAAAAAAATCCTCTTTCTAATGAAATTTTGAACGTACATCAACACGCTTTTAAAAAATTTCCAAATATCAAGTGCAAAGAATTTCTTTTTCTAAAATCTTTAGCAAGACAGTGATGCTTAAATCTTATAAAATAAATGATTAAATAAATCATTACTACCAAATATGTGAAGTTTGAAACTTACCATATAGTAAAATTAACTCCTGAAAAACACTGTTAACTTCTTTAAGATCTATTTAAAAAAACTTCCTTTGATGGATGCTAAGAGAAAATAAATGGCACAAAATAAATAAGAAAAAGTAGACCTGAAAGTGTTTTACAAAACTTAATTTGGTAGAGAAAATAGAAAAAAAAACTAAACTTGACACAACTGCAGCACAACTTCTGTGAATATAAGTTCTGCGCTAAGACTGAAGAATTCGAAAGTTTAATTTGAGTAATTAATGCACCTTCCTTTAATGTCTCTACAAATCCATTTTAAAAACATTCTCAGAATAAAACTGGCTACATATACATGGATTAATATAATCACCCAGATTAATCCGCAGACCTCCTGAGTATCCTCGATGTAAAGAAAAATTTTTTTTTTCTATAATCAACGACTATTCCTTTGGGAAAAAAACACGTAAATATTCTTAAAATATTGCGACGCCAGCATAAACTAATTATTCAATCAAGGCAATTATAGTTACAATACATTATAGAATTATATATATATAATAATTATATATATATTTATAGATATATATATATATACATATATATAATATATTTACCCAGTGTTATTATATATATATATTTACATTATTAGATTATACAGGTATACCAATATACTAGTATTATATATAGATATACCTATATATAATTATTAGTATATATATTAATATAATAATATCAATAATTTTATTACTATATGCATCAAGATGCAAATGTCCTTTAATTTCCAATTCGTTCTACCTCGGAATTGAAAATATTTTCTTATATGTTAACCGAAAAGGGGAAATTTTTTAGTTGTTATAATTTCGTCCAATGGAACTAACTAAATTTCAGAGAGAGAGAGAGAGTGAGAGAGAGAGAGAGAGAGAGAGAGAGAGAGAGAGAGAGAAGGGGGAGGATTGTGCGTCGCGACAGAAGGTCGCTTGATTGGAGGGAGGATTATCTCTTACAACAGCTTTGCCAGGACCGAACTCCCTCCACCTTCACCTCCACCTCCTCCTCCTCCTCCTCCTCCTCCTCCGGCGTCCTTGTCAAATCCCAAGAAGATGAGGATAATCCTCTTGTGGCGCCATATTTGTTTAGGGCAAAATGGCTTCGGATTTTCTCCATTCGCTGTGTATAGTCGCTCTCGCTTGACTTTTAAATCCTGCTGACAAACGCACAACAGCCACTGATCCCTTTGGTAAAACCCATTGTCATGCCAAAATGTTCTTAAGACCCGTTGTTTATCAAATACATGCTTACATCATTTCTTTTTCATCGTGATTCGGAATAAAAAAACGATAAAAACAAAAACGCCACACACAATATATACACACACACACTACACACACACATATTTATAATTATATATAAATATATATATACATATATATATATATAATAATATAAAATATATATATATATATATATGTGTGTTATAAGGAGTAATTTAGTAATTTAAAAAACCATATAAATTTGGAATTTATTTTTCAAGGTACACTGACCTGAATTACTACTCAAATAATTCGAAACGAATTTTCGATTTGGAACAAAAAACTCAAAATGTGTAAAGTATATACTGGTAAAAATTTTAAATTACTATATTTGAGTGAAAGAAAAACTCTTTGCCTGAAATAAGTACTTTTATGAAACATACGACCATTCGATTTAAAATAAAAATACAAAATGAATGAAACACACACACACACACACACACACACACACACACACACACACACATATATATATATATATATATATATATATATATATATATATATATATATAATAACTCAGTAATTCGCTATCATTCTGGATTACAAAATAGTCGTTTAAATATAATACATATATATTTTAGTAATTCGCTTCCACCTTGAAACGAAATCAATTATCATAAACAAAAATAAAATGTCCAAACACTATTGAAAATTAAATCGTATATTTTCTTACCAAATTTCATGTTTATTCATATTGCAATCTCTATATTGCTCAACCACGATTCTGCAACTGAACGTCTCTTGCCTCAAGAATTTATCAAGAATCCCTTCTAGACTCTCAATTTTTTTCTTTTTTTTTTTATATACTAATTTAGCAATTTATTTGTCTTTTTTAAATAGTAACTCTTCTTCTTTCTGTGTTTCCCTGTTTTTTATGTTACTGTTTTCAAATCAACTCACATTTTTCGAAGCTTTGTTTATTTCAAATTAATAAGATTTCAAATCCTGAATAAATAGTACTATTAATAATAATAATAATAATAAATAATAATAATAATAATAATAATAATAATAATAATAATAACTGAAATTAATACATTTATACTGGCCCTTTCCTTATTTTATATGAATATGGTTTCACATTCTGATAATAAAAGAATAATAATAATAATAATAATAATAATAATAATAATAATAATAATAATAATAATAATAATGCCTGTAAATACAATCCAAGTCAGATACCTCCATCATCACAAAATAATTAGTTTATGAATTACTTGGCTCCTGGTGTTTATTTTCATTCTTTAATTACCCAGTTCATTGATTTTTATTAATATTAGATTCTTTGCTATTTAGGGGAGGCCCCTGACTTATCAAATATAAAATTAAGTTATCGCCCCATTTTCATGAAGAGACTCTCCAATGAATAAATAAAAATAAATTAAAAATAATTAATAAATTTACATAATACATATATATCATATATATATAATATATATATATATATATATATATATATATATATATATTATAGATATATATAATAATATATACACACACACACACACACACACAATAACGTAGTTAGAATATTTTATTGTAAGTAATGAAAGTCCACACTTATGTAAGCTGTGTATTAAAACCTTTACAAAGACGGGAGATTTCCTCTACTTGATGAGGTCTACTGTTTAAGTAGATGAAAGCTACGGTCTTGTAAATTTCTTTAATGCATAGCTTACATCAGTGTGGACTTTTATTACTTAAAATAAAATATTCTAACCACGTTATTGTGAATATATATATATATATATATATATATATATATATATATATATATATATATATATATATATATATATATAATAGCAAGTGATATCGAACGAAGCAGGGGAAAATAATAATTGGTGCCGCGTCCTAAATAAACTCGGCAGACCTCTCTCGCGACTTTCCATCTCCCAGGAACCTCTTTGGGCGCAAGAGAAGGAAGCGATAATGCAATCAAAATCTTTAACCCATCCTCCTCCTCCTCCCCCAAACCCATAAACCACAATTCCTTCTCGCTCCTCCTCTTATTCTACGTCATTCTCCTTCCCTCACACCACTTCTCCATTTCGGTTTCCTCCTCCTCCTCCTCTTCTTCTTCTTCTTCTTCTTCTTCTCCTCACACGTCCACGTGCGAGAGAATTTCACCTCTCTCCAGCCTTTTTAACAGGAGCACTCAAATACCAACTTCCGATATAATGGATCCTTTCAAGTCCCTACTAATAAGAGAGTCACCTTTGCAGAGAGAGAGAGAGAGAGAGAGAGAGAGAAAATAATAGCGATTTCATTTTTTTTGTTTTTTTTTTTTTTTTTTTTTGTTTTTTTTTTTTTTTTTTTTTTTTTTGTCAAGTCTCTCGGCAGCATCTTCTTCCCGACCGGGCTCGAAACAATTACTGACATTTACCTTCGGCAATACCCGTATGCAAATGTAATTAAATCGCGTCAAAAAGTGGCGCGCACCTCCTCTTCCTCCTCCCGCGACGTCATAAATGCGGAGACCATCTCTTAAAAGAACGAATACGCGCGCGTGCGGTTGTGATAAATAGGGATGCAGGGAGAGGACCAGAGTAACGCGATAAATAGGGATGCTGTGAGAGAGGGATGCAATGAATAACAGAAAACGTTCTTCGACGTAGAACAAGGGATGGAGGAGGAGATTACGTTATTTTACGACTTCCTTCAAAGAGATCAACTGAGCACACACACACACACACACACATACACCTTACAGGAGATAATTAAACCCAGGTGATAGAAGGCAGAAGTTATAACCGCGAGCTTCAATAGGGACACGCCTTGCAGGGGGAGTTAACTATCATTGGAACGAAGCCACATGATTTAATCACCTCAATGAAAAATATTATCTCGTAGAACAGCTTTGAAAGATTTAATTTGATCACGCTCCTGAATTTTAGGGTAGAAAAAAAAAATAATAAAAAAAGAAAAATATATATATATATCTATATATAATATATATAATATATATATATATATAATATATATATATATATACACACACACACACACATTAACCCTCTGATGATGAAGGCAAACGCACATTATGCCGATATTGCACTACTTTTATATTTGATGTATTTGGAAAAAAAAAGTTATTTGGGTATTTTGATAATGCTATCGATATCTGTCATTCAATGAAAATTGATAAAGGCTTACAATACTTTAAAAAAACGGATACCATAAGAAAATAATAGCTTTTCTATTTACTAATACTGACAAATTTTCTGCTGAGATCACCTGTTAATCTTAACAATGGCATCAAACTAATATTTCAAGGGCTCATCAGACGACATCATACTTTTGGTGCAGAAATACCTCTTGATATGTATTTTTTTTAAGCAGGAGAGTATATTGGCAATTTACCAATCGTCATCAATAAGCAAATCTTCCGCGTCCAAAAAACTGCAAATTATATTGGACCTTATAAAGATATCTTCCAAAAAGACAATATTTTAACACCTTGAAGGAATTAACCATTAATCTTTAAAAATCACTACTAATATTTCTTTTTTATGATGAAACAGCCAAGATGCAAGGTACATGATGAGTTAGTCTCAATGAGAGAGAGAGAGAGAGAGAGAGAGAGAGAGAGAGAGAGAGAGAGAGAGAGAGAGAACTTAGTGCTGAACAGACTTGGACATAAAAGACAGGAAGAATTCATTTCAAGAATTCATTTCAACTAGTATAGTAACAGAGAGAGAGAGAGAGAGAGAGAGAGAGAGAGAGAGAGAGAGAGAGAGAGATTCATGCCTTTGGGTCAAGATCCTGGACTACTCACATCTGACGTTGAGGGGCTGGGTCTTGCGCGTCGTCCCCACGGAGTTTGTGACTTCGCAGGCGACTGGGGAAGCGTGATCAGTCCTCGAGAGGACCCCCAGAGGTAGAGTTTCGCCCACGGCCCCAGGCACTTCGTCTCCCCCTCGAAACCACCTGTACTTGACGTCCCGCGGGTTGGCGTCGACCTTGCAGGTTATGGACGCTTCGACGCCCTCCTGAAGTTCCTCTGCGGGGAAGGCAGGAATAGAAGTCGTTGAGGATATCATACAAGAACTGATACATGGCTTTTCTTAATTGCTGTCTGTGACGAAGATATATGACATGGTTTTCTGTGATGTCTGTTACGAAGATATATGTCCATAGGTTTCTGTTATGTCTGTGAAGAATAAATATGACATAAG
>NC_087207.1:69901363-69918863 GCF_015104395.2 Macrobrachium nipponense
AGAGAGAGAGGAGAGAGAGGAGGGGAAGAGCAGAAGAGCAGAGCTAAACAAACAAAATATAAATCGATGGACAGGAAAATAAAAATTAAAGAAAAAAAGTAAGGACGAAAGTTGATACCGCGGCAAGAGATGAGAATTGGAAGAGAGAAGAAGAAGAAGAGGGGGAGAATAAGAGCTGTTCCATTGTCGGCGGTAACAACCCCAGGCTTTTGTGGATTATCGAGGCTGAGGATGGGGCTAATATGTCCCCCCGTAGGACACTCATTTTGACATATGTGTCACCGGAGGGCCTTTGGCGGAAGACAGAAGAATCGTAAAAAAAAGGACGACGACAGAACGCGACTCGTAAAACAAAACATCCCCTGCAGGAATGACACAGAGAGAGAGAGAGAGAGAGAGAAGAGAGAAGGAGAGGAGAGAAGAGAGAGAGAGAGAGAGCAATGCCACCACTGGATCATTGCAGGATAACGAGGACCCAAGCCACCACCATGTCTGGAAGAGGACTGGAGAGGGGGGGGGGGCGGGGGGAAGTGGGTGATAGATAAGATGTGAGGGTAGGGGAGGGGGAAGATTGGATGCGGGGGTGTGGTGGTAGGGATCATACTTCTGGAGATGTGGATTCATCCACTATCCACAGCGCTTATCCAGGTTATGTAGCTAGAACAGGATACCCGAATAACAGAGGCAGTTAAGGCTAGTGACAATGTTTTCTCTCTCTCTCTCTCTCTCTCTCTCAGGGGAATGTCAGAGGGAATCTGGACAAGTCAGCGCTTAAACCGGCGGTTTCTCCTCCACTAGGTGGAAAACCTAATGAATTTATCTAAGGGTTTGAAGCGACCTTCAAATTTAGCCAGACCTGAGGACAATGTCAACTCTCTTTTCGAGGTGATTAAAGTTTTTTCTTTTTTTTCTTTTTTGGTCATTCGGGATCGCTGCATGGCTGCACTTCTGCATCAAGATCTTGTTATAATGGAGACGTTATTCCGTATGTGTTAATGCTTTCGTCACTTTGGAAAAGTGAAAATTCCTGTATTCTTGGTCTGCGCAGAAGCTATTCTGTTTATGCTTTGATGTCTTCACAGAAGGTATGTACGTGTATGTATGTACATATGTGTATGTATGTATTATAATATATATATATATATATATATATATATATATATATATATATATATATATATATATATTATAATATAATATAATATGCAATAAGTCACCAAACAGCACGTGACAAATATGTACGTAAATAGCCACATGAAAGGTGAAAAATTATAGACCAGGCATGTACCAAGCGCTTTCGTGTACGGAATACACGAAAGCGCTTGGTACATACCTGGTCTTAACTTTTCACCTTTCATGTGGCTATTTACGTGATATATATATATATTTATATATATATATATATATATATATATATATATATATATATATATATGTGTGTGTGTGTATACATGCATTAGAACACAGGCGGGAAAGCTAAAAAAAACCAATAAATAAATAAAAAAATGAAACCATTATCATTATAATCAGCAGAGCTTATCTCTGCAGTAGAAACAAAACCCATTACCTATTTTCACCCTCTTTTTTTTTTTTTTTTTTTTTATTCTTTTCCCCCCTTAAAGATGGCAAAGCGAAATGAATGCATTTCGCTCTCTTCAATGACTCTTGCGAATCAACAACTCTTAATTCATCTTTATTACTTTTGAAGGTGACCCCGTCTCCGGGAGAGAGCATTTCTAATGAAAACTTCAGTCTCTCATCTCTCCCCCCCACCCTCCTCCCCCCCACTCCAAATCCTAGTCACCTCACTTCCCTCCCCCTCCCCCTCCCCCTCCCTCCCGTCATTGTTTCATTTACACCGCTCGTGCAATTGCGTGCACTTAAAAGCATCTCGAGCGGCCCCAAAAAGCAAAGAGAAATATTCTCTCCCTGGGCCGAAAATTCTTTAGTCAAGTATATTGAAGCTTGTTTTCTCTCATTCTCCTACATTAAGTAAACATATTCTCTCTCTCTCTCTCTCTCTCTCTCTCTCTCTCTCTCTCTCTCTCTCTCTCTCTCTCTCTCAACAACACTTTCATAACCCTGCTGCTTTGCCGAGTGACGCTCTTTCAATGGGAAGTCCCGGAAGACAGCTGAAGTGTATGAAGTGTTGAATATTTACATTAGGTTCGTAAGAAACCACCTTAGTGGGAAAGTTTACCAGAATTAAAAAAAAAACATAGGAAATTACGGTGAAATATCTCTATGATATAATTATATCCACGAACGGAATGCTTAAGAGATCGATTTCTCCCAATAAAGGCGGTTTCTTGTTGTATAAAGTTAGCCGAGAATCTTTACCACGTTCTAAAGTAAAAGACCAAAAAGAAGGTCAGCAGGAGATGTACGGGATGCAAGAGCCTTAGGTATGGCAGTGCTTACAGTGCGCCGTACGAAGATTTTTAAAATAAGTTTAAACCTTGCTCTTGTTATTCCAGGGCGATATCCATTCATTTCAAGACTTTTTTTATTTCATCTACAGTTCATTTTAGTTGGTAATGTTTAGCCCAGATTGATAGTTTAATCATTAGTACTTTTGGCCAGTTTCCGTTTTAAAAGCCCTTTTATGAAATGTGATAGCTGTCTTTAAATTATTTTAAAAATTTAAAGGCGATTTAGTATGGCAATGTTCTGACCACATTGAAATTTTAACAACTGCTACTTTTGGGCAATTTTCAGATGTACAAAAAAAAAACACACATTTTAAGAAATATGAAGGCTGTCTTTAAAAATATTCAAAGACGATATCCGTTAAATTAAAACTTTTTTTTCTTTTTTTATCTAAGTCCATTTCAGAATGGTACTGTTCAGACCACATTGAAATTTCAACATCTGCTTTTTTGGGGGGGAGGGGGACAATTTATAGAAAGAAATTTCAACAACTGCTTTTTTGGGGGGAGGGGACACTTTATAGAATGAAATTTCAACAATGCTGCTTTTCTTGTAGAGGGACAATTTAAAGAAAAATATTTTCACAACTGTTTTTTGAGGGGATTAGGGGGACAATTTAAAGAAAGAAATTTCAACAACTGCTTTTTTTGGGGGGTAGGGAGAAAAATTAAAGATATAAATTTTAACAACCGCGTTTTATGGGGTTAGGGGGACAATTTAAAGAAAGAAATTTTAACAACCGCTTTTTTTCTGAGCGGGGGGACAATATAAAGAAAGAAATTTTAATTAATGCTTTTTTGGGGAAAGGGGTACAATTTAAAGAAACAAATTTTAGTAACTTTTTTTTTTTTTTTGAGAAATGTATTAAAAAAAAAAGATCTTTTAAAGATAAATAAATAGTAATCCCACCTCCCCCCCCCCAAAAAAAAAAAAAAAAAAAAAAGTAAGCCCTTGTAAAGAGTATGCCCCGAAAGGCTGCTTCTCCTCCTCACCTCTCGAAGCCTTCCAAGTCCCGGTCGGTGCCGAGGCCGAAGCCGTCTCGGGTCCACTGGACGAGCCCCGTCCTGCGGAGGACTCTGCAGGGAAGCACGGCGGTCGAAACCAAGCACGGCCGTCTGGTGGGAGGGCATGGTGGCGAAGGTCTGGGCCACTTCCTCGCTGACCGAAATAGAACAGGTGTTACACACCCACAAGGCCAGCAGCCATACTCTTAGGCGTTTCATGACCTGCGGAGAGAAGGAAGCTGGTGAGAAATGATTCCTCTCTCTCTCTCTCTCTCTCTCTCTCTCTCTCTCTCTCTCTCTCTCTGTGTCAGAAAAAGTAAGATATGAAACTATTGCAATATACCTAGAATAATAAGTTAGCTTTGAAAAAGAAACCCACAAAATTGCTGTGTATAATGTATGTACTTATAAGTATTTACATTTTATTTTACTCATACTTATAAGTAAACACGTTATACACAGTAATTTTGTGGGTTATTTTTTCAATCTTAGGACGTAAACTGAAAGACGTTTTTGTTTGGTTAATAGTTACCTTACTGATGGGCTACAGGAAAAGTAAAATATGAAAATATCAGATTACCTAAAATAATAAAACCAATTACCATAATGACGTGTTTATTTCTTGTCAGATAAAGTAAAGTGGGAAAGTTGACAATATACACAAAAATTAAAGCAGTTACCGTACTGATTTTTTTTCAGATATGAAACTAATAAATATGTAAATCAATAAAATCAGTTAACTTACTTATTTATTATAGCACGTAAATGATGACAGGATTACAATTACTGACCTATATTGATAATCATTATAATAACAATAACGGAATTTGCCTTAATACATAATTATTTTAATAATATCTGAAACGTTGAATAAATTTCACGTAGCTTTCGATCTCTGCTAGAATTTTGATTAAAAACTAGAAAATGAGGACCTTAAAATAACAACAACAAAAAAGTATGAAAATGACGCATCCTAAAATAACAAATATTAATAATATTCTTAATGATAATTACACTTACAGAACCGAGGTGACACGAAAGCAATATCTGAATGGGATCAAAATCACACTCTCGGGTCCCCCGACCATGTTGACTCCCGGCATGTTTTAGGGTGAACTTCCCTTTTGCGACCGAGAGGAATGAAAAATAAATAATCAAACAAGCTCTTCGTATCCGTTTCTCAAGAGCAGACGGCGGGGCATTAATAATTCATGAGTCCCAACCCCACACGTCTTCTGTAATATTCCAAAGGCCAGAGGAGAGCGCCGAAAAAAAAAATAATAAAAAAAAAAACTCGCAAAATAGTGGAAATGTTTAACATAACAAACACGAGTGGGAAAAAGAAATAGCTGGTGAGAGAGAGAGAGAGAGAGAGAGAGAGAGAGAGAGAGAGAGAGAGAGAGAGAGAGAGAGAGAAGTAGAGTATATTTACCTAACGTTAAAAAATTGCACACACATATATATATATATAACTATTCTTGAAATTACTAAAAAGAAAAAGAAAAAAAGTTTAAAAATCAAGCGAAAACGGACGAGCACCGAAGGCAAACAACATTCGGTTGTGGAGACGAGTCGGTTTGTTTCTCGCTGGGAAACAACACCTGTCGATACATAATCCAACCACCCCCCCACCCTTCTCTCTCTCTCTCTCTCTCCTCTCTCCGTCGAGAAGAAACAACCTTAAGGAAAGTCTTTGTTGCTCTCTTTCTCTCGTGGTGAAATGGCCATTCTCTCTCCCTCTCTCTCTTTCTTTGAAGAGACAGTTCAGGTCTCTCTCTCTCTCTCTCTCTCTCTCTCTCTCTCTCTCTCTCTCTCTCTCTCGTGATGGAGCCCTCGTCATATTTTCTTTCTCAGTCTATCAATGAAGACTGCACAATTTCCTACTCAGTTGCTCCCATATAGCAACAAATGACAGACCGGTATATAGTAATTCGTATTACAAGACTAGGTGAGAATTTTGTGCTTTCTTTAATCCATTTTGCGATGCGATATTTCTCTTCATAACTAAAGACAGAATTTGCTTGAAAATCTAGGCGTTATTGCCATAATCAATCGAAAGTAAATTCTATAAAGTCTGTTTTTCTTGGAAATATAAAATTAATAACGACTCAGGAAGAAGAATTAGTTTATTTTATCAAATGTTTTGGTAATTTACTTTAGGAATTATCGATGGAAAATCTTTTTTTTTTTAATATGTTGGTAATGTACCTCTTGAATTCTCGATTGGAGAATTTTTTTTCATTAGATGTGTTGGTAATATATATGCCTATTGAATTCTCGACTGGATTGTTTTTTTTTTTCAATTAAATGTGTTCGTAACTCTTTCTTAATAAACTCCACTAGTTCTCAAAGGGGAAGGAAATGACCTTGACCTTTTGACCTGCCACGTTGATTTATGAAAAAAAAAAAATAATAATAAATGACTGAAACTCGTGAAAAGCCACCGACACTTTTCCCCTACTTAAAGACCCCTCCACTTACATTCAGCTAATTGATGAGTGCGGCTATAATGATGAAATGACTCGTGCATGCATACGCTTGCTGCTAAATCAATGCTTGGAAGCAGTTTCATCATAGTCATAGCACTAGTCCATACTGTTATTTATTTATTTATTTTGGTACATACTTTTTAAGTGGTTCTAAATTCTTGAGAGCGAATAGATTTCTTAGGTATTAATATACTACACTCAAGAGCAAATAGATTCCTTATGTATCAATATACACTCAAGTGATAAACAGATTATAACATTTTCATTGAAAGCAACAGATATAATAAGCAACACGTACAGAACAATAAATAACCTTCTTATTTATTCATTTTGGTACAAACTTTTTAAGTGGTTCCAAATTTTTAGGAGCGAATAGATTCCTTTCGTATTTCACTCAAGCGATAAATTAACTCTGAACTGATTATAACGTTTTCATTGAAAGCAACAGATATAATAAGTAATATGTACAGAACAATGGGTTACCTTTTCATTAAAGCAACAGATATAATAAGTAATACGTACAGAACAATAAGTAATCTTTTCATTAAAGCAACAGATATAATAAGTAATACGTACAGAACAATGAGTAACCTTTTCATTAAAGCAACATATATAATAAGTAATACGTACCGAACAATGGGTAAACGTTTCATTAAAGCAACAGATATAATAAGTAATACGTACACAACAATAAGTTACCTTCAAAATACCCCGGCACGCGAATGAACATCGGAGGAAACTACCCACGATACTTTGTACAATGTATACTTCCAGGACCAAGCAATCTTCACGGTAAATTACAGGGAAATGATGGCGAGAGAAGAGAGTTCCAGGAATTGAAAAAAAGAATAAAAACTATACGTAAAAAAATACTTTTCTGCTAAAAGCTAAAAAACAACTAGAACATCAATGAGAGGCTTGGCCGAAGCAGGCCAGTTATCAACGGAATGCTGATCGGGAATTTTATGAAACCATTCTCATGAAATTCCCAAAAGAAGATGAATGTATGCGAGTGTTTGCTTTGAGCGTGTGCATGTGTGTGTTTCTGTGTATGAGAGAGAGAGAGAGAGAGAGAGAGAGAGAGAGGAGAGAGAGAGAGAGAGAACGAGATGTAGCCTGTTTAAACGCATGGATTTTGTGTGTGAGATGGAGAGAGAGATGCAGCCTGCTCGAACGCGTGGATTGTGTATATAAGAGAGAGAGAGAGAGAGAGAGAGAGAGAGAGAGAGAGAGAGAGAGAGATGCAGCCTGCTCGAACGCGTCGCATTAAAGTAAGTAAAATGCAGTACCTAGGAGGTATAGCTGCAGAGGACGAAAAATAATCGAGAGTACGAAGTATATATATATATTCAGGATCTTCGATCGGTTCCCTTGCAACCTCCGCCGGAAGGCAGGCGTGCCTTTCATTTTATTCTTCCTACGGAATAAATGAATCAAAATATATTAAGTACTAAAATATATATGGGTAATGTGCTTCAGTATTCTTAATATTTGACATTAGTTGCGTGACTGAGTGTCTCAGGTACAAGGGCTGCTAAAGTTGTGTATTGTTTTATAACTGATGTATGTATGTATGTATGTATGTATGTATGTATGTATGTATGTAGTATGTATATATATATATATATATAATATATATATATATATATATATATATTATAAAATTATTTGAAATGCACATATATGTGTGTACTACATACATTGATTATATATTTACACATATACTATACTATAATATATATATATATATATATATCTATATATATATATATATATATATATATATATATATATATATATATATATATATATATATATATATATATATATTATATAGAGAGAGAGAGAGAGAGAGAGAGAGAGAGAGAGAGAGAGAGAAAATGTCTGCAGAACCATATCATTCCCGCCTACTAAAAGCTCTGGCTACCATCCTTTGCCATTGGCAAATGTAGCTGACAACGGCAACACTAACTTGCAAACATATTACGGTTCATTAACAAACGTAGATGGAAATAGAAAAAAAAAACATACACACACTGCACGTTATTAACGTCATTAGTCAGGCGAACACTATCAGACCGACATAACGACCCATCCTCGTTAAATAAAATGTAACGAGAATCCGGAGAGAGAAAGAGAGTGAGAGAGAGAGGGAGGGAGAGAGAGAGAGAGAGAAAAAAAAAACACTTCTCTTCACTAATTCCGTGACATAAATTTCGGGGGTCCTAACACCCCCACCACCACTCTCTCTCTCTCTCTCTCGGCGTACATCATCAACTCGACTCTCATTCGTGATTCGACGCTCTTCGACGAGGGGCTTATAAATATATCATGTTAATTACAGCGCAGTTGATGGGCGATAAATAAATAAAAAACGGACACCCCAAATTACCGTCATAAATAAAGGCCAACTGGATGGCACTTACCGCTGGTGGCCATGATGGATTAGCGAGCTGCCTCTGATACATTAGGGAAGAGCTTGCCGTGACAAACTAGGGAGCGGGGGGCTTCCCTTGATAGAATAGCGAGGAGAAAAGTTATGGAACTGCAAGAGGGACCGGCCGAATGGAAAAGGCAATATTTGTTCGAGCTCACGACAGTCCTTAAAAATAAAGCACTGAATATATATATATATATATATATATATAATATATTATATATATATATATATATATATATAAAATATATATATATGTATAATATATATATATTATATATATATATATATATATATATATATTAGATATATACACACATACTAGATACATATCTCAATGTAACACAGATATGTTAAGAAAGCTGACCTGGAGGAATTTCCCTTAAGCCGGACAAAATTATAATGAATATAAAACTACTACTACTACTACAACTACTACTACTACTATTACTACTACTACTACTACCACGACCACTACTGCTTGGAATAATGAGGTGAGATCCGACAAAGAATAATAACTAGGCAAATGCCCAGGCACCTAGGGGGGCGTATAAGACCTCAAATTAATTTCTACTCGAGATTTAATACCGTGGCGGAAGAACATATTCTTATATTGTATTCAGGCGAAAGAAGTCCCTTTGCGCATACACATGCGCGTGCACGCACACACAACGCACAGACAAACACGGCATCGATCAAGCAGGCCATAAAAAAAAAAAAAAAAAAAAGATAAATGAATCAATCTCAAGGCCGAGCTGTAGAAGCAGACGATTAGGGACACACGGAAGGAACGAAGGAAGGACTCCTCCTCCTACCTTCCTCCTCCTCCTCCTCCTCCTCCTCCTCTCCTCCTACCTCCTCATCTCTCTCTCTCTCTCTCTCTCTCGTCTCTCTCTTACTTCTCCGTCCTACCTCTCTCTCTACTCTCTCCTCTCTCTCTCTCTCTCTCTCTCTCTCTCTCTCTCTGCGCTATAAGTCAAGCCTTTCGTGTACTGTATGGGTATTACCGTCCTATGTCGGCGTTAGTGATGACCCTGGTAGTTGTAACGCCAGATAACTCACAATCTATTAATCAATCATTCGATGTCACAATCATCATATTGAAATTGTAGTAGGTTCTTTCTACTAGTCTAAATAAGGATTCAGTTTCCACTACGGTATTAATCTCTCTCTCTGTCTCTCTGTCTCTCTCTCTCTCTCTCTCTCTCTCTCTCTCTCTCTCCCCACGAGTGTGTCGTTTTTATAGTTCTTCCGTCATTTCCAACATGCAACACTATCTCTCTATCGCTCTCGTTCCAGAACAACTGGTAAAATCATGTATAATGTAATGAATAAAAAGTCTGTGAACTGGCAGTAGTGCCATACAGTTTATACATGATTTATGACCCTAATATTTAAAAAAAAAAAAATACACTATTAAAATGATGCAGCCTCCACAGCTACTGCTTCAGTTCAACAAACGAATCAGATAAATATTTGTGGAGTATTTCTTCACCTTTCAAATTACAGCGGGAAGAGATATAAGTACTGTGAAAGACAGTACCAGTATTAAAATGAATGAGAGTGGACCCATTTCGTACATAAAAACAAAAATAAAACAAGACGTGACAAATGCAAAACTATAAGCAAAGACAACAGGCAAATGAAATACAAACAAATCCACGCGTCATAGGTAAACACAACGCGTTGTTTACATAGAGGCAAACTGTACTACAAGACAAATCAATAGTCTTGGCTACTTTAATAGTCACTCCATAAAACCCAGCCACTCCCCCTCAACCCGCCCGCCCCTAATCCCCAAGGGACCCATACGTACCAGCGAGTGCCCCTTATCTGAGTTTAGGGTGAATCCCATTTGGAGCGCGTGTCAGAATACACGCTTCCTAAAATGCCTATAGGAAGACGACTGTGTTACACTCTGTACTGATTTTCAGGGCCCAGTGCGGCCCACTGACGCTTGTATGTAGTAAACTGCTACGGTTTATAGCGTGATTTTGTAGCACTTTGTATTTTAGGAGAGAATAGGATGTAACCTCATGACCCTCCCTTTTTCGGGATTGACATGATCTATAATATAAAAAGCAGAAGACCACTGTCCGCTTTATGATGTTATTGCATAGGAACCCTGGCATGATATCTTCTGTCTGCTTTAGTGGAGGAGGAGGAGGAGGAGGAGGAGGAGAGCGTTAGAAATCTATGTTCATGGCAAAATCGATGAAGACTACCTCAAAGAAAACCAACGTCACCTGGCAATATGTTCGTGTAAAGGAATGGATTATCTAGGATTTTTTTTTTATTTTAATGATTGCCAATTGCATCATGTTACTGGTAAAGAGGATTTTATTTTATGACGGATATTATATACAGGAAAGTGTGTCAGTGTGATACTGAAAAGTTCGTTTCATTGTGAGTATAATAAAAATAACAACACTAATACCACTAATTTAAAAAGCACTTTACATAGACTCTTATAAAACCACAGCTTGACAAGTATACAACATGGAAGAGCAAGTAATGGATTCTTAATAAACACACAGGGACACACACACACACACACACACACACACACACACACACATATATATTATATATATATATATATATATATATACTATATATATATAACCTACCCTAGGGGCATGGCCATAGTAGGATATATCTCGGGAATTTGCTACCGGAACCTACCCTGAAAAAAGCGGGACGCCATTTCTTAAAAACTAACCATAGAATCTTATTGAAAATAATCTCATAATGTTCGAACTGACCCAACCTAACCTAACTTAACCTAACCTAGGGGCATGACAAAACAAACTGGGGCTATTGCAGTACTATAGTAGATTCACATCAACCGTGCACCTGATGTCTAGGCCAGTCCCTTACGGCGCTCCTGATTGGCTGTTGATAAGCCAGTCACCAGGCTGGAAACTCTCAGTCTCTCCCGAGAGAGTTCACATAGGCAGGGGGCATGTTCCACTCCTCCTGAAGAATACGTCTTTCAAAAGCATCCCTCAGGAGAGGTGGAATATACATCCTGCCTATGTGAACTCTCGAGAGAGACTGAAAGTTTCCAGCCCTGTGACTGGCTTATCAACAGCCTATCAGGAGCGTCGTAAGGGACTGGCCTAGACATCAGATGCACGGTTGAAGTGAATCTACTATACTATACACGTAGGGAATTTGCCACCCGTTGCCTGCAGCTCTCTCGGTGTTTTGTAAAGCTTCTATAATCAACCATCCTCTCGTTTCATTTCGGAGGCCACTGTTCCTCGTCATTTCCGCGCTGGGCATCAAGTCGAAGCGTGCCAGTGTAAATGAACGAAAAGGATGAGCTCCAGCTCAGCAAATAATGAAGATTTTCAGCGTCTAGACACGGCTTCTTGCTACTTCCGAGGCATGCGAGTTAATCATAACAATTCTGTTCGCCAACCTCCACGAAGAAGAAGAAGAATTCGTAATGCCATGACAGAGCAGCAAAGAAGAAAAAAAGAAGAAGAAGAATTCGTAATGCCATGACAGAGCAGCAAAGAAGAGGAAGAAGAACAAGAACAAGAATTCGTAATGCCATGACGGAGCAGCAAAGAAGAAGAAGAAGAAGAAGAAGAAGAAGAATTCGTAATGCCATGACAGAGCATCAAAGAAGAAGAAGAAGAATAAGAATTCGCAATGCCATGACAGCAGCAAAGAAGAAGAATAAGAATAAGAAGGAGAAGAAGAAGAATTCGTAATGCCATGACAGAGCAGCAAAGAAGAAGAAGAAGAAGAAGAACTCGTAATTCCATGACAGAGCAGCAAAGAAGAAGAAGAAGAAGAATTCGTAATGCCATGACAGAGCAGCAGAGAAGAAGAAGAAGAAGAAGAGGAAGAAGAGGAAGAAGAGAAAGAGGAAGAAGAATTCGTAATGCCATGACAGAGCAGCATAATGTCAAAGTAGGTTCAGATTTATTCCGGCGTTTGCCTGCTATTTTATCGCTCATTTTCTCTCCGAATCATAATATTAGTGCGGGCGTGGGCGTCTTAGCAGTGTCGGCCCGCTTTAATTTTTTCGGTTTCTGCCTGAAATTGTCCAAACTTCTGAAGCTTTTATTAATTCGCACGCCGTGAGAGATATGAGCACTTGCTCTGGTATATATGTGAAGTAGGCGTTTTTTAACCTGTTATGTCTGTTTTAAAAGCCCATTCTAATCCTCCAGTTTTACCTTGTATTTTTCTGCATCAAGTACATCTGTTCAAGAGTAGACTGCTGCATACTTCACAACTATAATGTTCTATGATGTGATTTCGAACACAAGCGGAATCTATACATTCCCCCTTATCGTAATAATAGCAACACTATTACCACTAATTCAAAAAGCACTTTACACAGATTCTTCTTTCGAGGCTAAGCTCATTTCCGTCTCTTCGAATTCGTTCATTCATTCCTTGTGTCTCCTCCCACATTCCCTGACCTCTGTGATTAAATGAAACAAAGTCATAAAGGGAATCTCAAGGGAATCCTTTGACAGCTCCTTCGTTTCTGAAACCTGCGAAGCTAAATCGATTTATATCCCATAATTTCTACTAACTGGCTGCTGTGTATATAGAACTTCCTGCAATTTCCATTCAAACCTGCACCTTTCATTACTACTTCTTCGATTAAGCAAAGCAAACACCATCAGCAACTAACACCCAAGAAAAACCTCTCCCGAGTCTCCGACGGGAGGACGACCTTATTTACTGCATAAACAAACCACCCGGAACTTTCTTTCCCCCCCCCCCCCCCCCCCCCCAATCCCCACTCTCCCCCTTCTCTGCCAGCCATTGAAAGGGGTTTTCTCTACTTCTTCTTCTTCTTGGTCCTCGAACTTCCTCATGCCGTGACAGGAGCGACATCGTGTTTTTTTTTTTTTTTTTTTTTTTTAAGAGAGAGAGAGAGAGAGAGAGAGAGAGAGAGAGAGAGAGAGAGAGAGAGAGAGAGAGAGAGATGTTGACCTCCGGCGAGGAAAACTTGCATGGCGGGAAAATAAAAGTTAACACCGAGGGAGTAAAATTCCCCGTTCCAGAAGAGGCTCAAATCCATACGGGTAAAAATTGCCTGTTTCTATAGAGACTCAAAAACAGGAGGGAAATTTGATATATATATAACTCCGGCATGAAAATTTACCGTCCCTGTCCATAGGTTAATCTTCAGTGAGGAAAATTCTTCCCTCACTCGAGTAGAGTTACTTTTAGGTAGAGAAGAGTTACTTAGAAGGGATGCAAGATTTCGTACTCATCTACATACAACCAGCCGGAGATAATCCGTTTCGAAATGAGGAGAGGATTAGAGATAATAGAGAATATTCTAATATTCTAATGTCAAGGGAAGGAACAATCATTTGGAACGGTCTTTTACCATTGAAGATTGTTTTGTTTGTATGGTGTTTTTACGTTGCATGGAACCAATGGTTATTCAGCAACGGGACCAACGGCTTTTCGTGACTTCCGAACCACGTCGAGAGTGAACTTCTATCACCAGAATTACACATCTCTCACTCCTCAACGGAAAACGCCGGAGAATCGAACTCGCGGCCACAGAGGTGGCAGGCCAACACTATACCGACCAAGCCACTGAGGATCGTACATTACAGACTGAGTATATATAAGCGAAAAGGTTTGGTTTATACAGGCGGTACTTGTGAATTCAACGTCACTCGCGCAATGGAGATTCAGACTGTAAACACAGTTATGAATGATCGTGCAATTCGTTTTACCTGAGCGAGTAACCAATCACTGGTACACACTTTACAATAAATAACCAATGCATGAAAAATAACAAATTGCGCAGTCAATATTATTCAGTTTCGCCGAATTCGCGAGGCGAGAAAAAATAGTTTGTCAGGATTACATGCAACCGTCATGCAACCGAGTACTCTAAAAGTAGGTACATGGTGTGTTTGTTTATTATCTACAACGCTCTCGATGTGTGAAGCGGCCGATTTTGCCGGCAGTTCTAGGCAAAGTTGGCTTCTTTAATTAGGCAGTTGATGGTCGAACGGGGCAATGCTTTTGGTTTTTTGGCACTTGGTGAGAAATAAACATTATTATATATATATATATATATATATATATATATATATATATATATACAAACGAATCAGATAGATATTTGTGGAGTATTTCTTCACCTTTCAACTATATACATATATACTGAGACATTGTCAAGGAATATCTGTCTTAGTAAAGACGAAAGCGCTTGGATTTCTGCCTACATTTTCCCGTGGTATTCGCTTATCTATATATATATATATATATATATATATATTATATATATATATATATATATATATATATATATATATATTGAGAGAGAGAGAGAGAAACTACTGATCCGTTTCCCTTCGTATTATGGACGTCCTCAGCTAAACAAAACAAGTCACTGGTATGTTCACACTTCAACTATAGAAATGGTGTGTGTGTGTGTGTGTGTGAGTATGTGTGTGTGCGTGCGTGTGTCACATCATCATACTACAGCAAACCACTTAAACAAATAACAAAAAGCTAGCAAGTTTCAAGCAACGATGCAGGTTCCTACAACAAGCGGCAGCCAAATATCGTACAAAACAGAAAGCCAATGGAGAGAGAAAAAAAAAAAAAAAAAAAAAAAAAAAAAGCCTACGTAATTCCAGCACTAAAAAAAGTTTGACCCTATATAGCACACCTGGCGCCTCGGCCTCCCTTCCGGGTCCAGGAAAAAACAAAAAAGGGAGGGGTGAGGGGGGGGGGGGACGGGGGAGGGGGTGGGGGAGGGGGGATTGTATCGCCAATAGCCGGGGACAGTGTGACTCCCATCGTTTTAAAAGACCATTAAGGACTTTTTTTTTTCTTTTTTTTTCTTTTGTTTTTAATTTACCGTGAATGACCTGAGCTTCTGTGCGCTGTGTTGTTCAGCATGAGTCTGCTCCTTTCTGCTTTGGACTTATCGATATATGGTGATTATTAAGTTTTGCAAGCAGGGGTTCACTGAAAATATTCAAGTTTTGCTTGGAAATGTTTTTTTTTTTTTTTTTTTTTTTTTTTTCCTTTGCATCAACATACCGTTGTCTTACGAATGCCTGCCTTGCCATCTTGATAATAATAATAATAATAATAATAATAATAATAAGAATAATAATAATAATAATAATAATAATAATAATAATTAACTTATTGAAAATAATAACACAATAATAATAACAGTTGGAAATTAATCTAATTTTTCTAATTCCTGAGACATATATAGATTTCAATTTACTCTTTCTTGAAAATAATAACAGTAATAATAATAATAACAGTTGGAAATTATTCTAATTTTTCTAATTCCTGAGACATATATGATTTCATTTACTCTTTCTTGAAAATAATAACAGTAATAATAATATAACAGTTGGAAATTATTCTAATTTTTCTAATTCCTGAGACTATATAGATTTGAATCTACTCCTTCTTGAAAATAATAACAGTAATAATAATAATAACAGTTGGAAATTAATCTAATTTCTCTAATTTCTGATACATATATAGATTTCGATTTGCTCTTTCGCATATCTTACAGCAACAGTCTCTTTCTTAAATAAAAAAAAACGCTCACACAAAAGCACACACGCATAAACGCACCCATAACTTTCCTGCGAAAGAAATCAGCTCTATGGCTGTGTGTGTGTGTGTGTGTGTGTGTGTGTTCGTTCGCGCGCGCGCGCGCATCAGTCCAAGGTGCAGAAGTCTTGGAATATTCATGAACAGAATTCTTAATTGCTGAATTCTGATGAGTGATGAATACTTTCGCAGGAATCCGGGCAAATGAATTCGGGCATTACAATGGCTGCATTAATTGCATCCAAATCATATGAGATTTGTGTTTTCGATGAGATTTCACTGCGGAGGGGGGGGGGGGGGGGGGGGGGGGGGGGGGGGGGGGGGGGGGGGGGGGGGGGGGGGGGGTGGGGGGGGGGGGGGGGGGGGGGGGCATCTGAACTTCTCGGTTCAGCGCCTGACAAGCAAATATTAACGGAGTTTCTCCCAATTGCTTTTGGCAATCTGTAGTTGCCCCCCCATTCATTGTCTATTTTCTTTTAGAGTATTCTTGAGTCTGCCCTGGGCATACTGATCTCCGATTTCTTTTTAACTAGTGGTTGTTTCCTGAATTAATGGAAATTAATATACAATTCGTTTCACTTTTAACATCCATTCACAATTGCTTGTATTAAATAATCTCATACAACTAGTCTCTCACACCTTTGTAACCCTTTTAGCACCTTTCTCACAGTAACCCTTGTTTGCGTCCATCACAGTATGTAGTAACCCTTTTTACGTCTCTCTCACTCGGTAACCTCTTATTCATCTCTCACACTGTAACAACCCATTTTGCGTCTCTCTCTCTCACTGTAAGCGTTTTTTCATCTCTCACACTGTAACCCTTTTTGCGTCGCTCACACTCTGTAACCCTTTATTCATATCTCACTCTATTTAACCCTTTTTTGCGTCCCTCTCACACTGTAACCCTTTTTAGCGTCTCTTTCACTCCGTAACCCTTATTTCGGCCATTTTCACTCCCCATTCTACAACCGCCTCATATATATACTATATACTCCCCGTAACCACGAACTCGAAAAAGTGCCCTTGCTATTTTTACCCTCCGCCCTCTACACAGAGGCGTCTCATACCCCGCCTACCTAAAAATCACCTTTTATTTCCAATCTCGGCCCACCACCTCCGCCGCCGCCGCCGCCGCTCCCTGCTTGCCTTAGGTGTAGGTTCCGAGGAGAGACAAGAGAATCAAAATCAATTACGATTTTATTTCGTCGCATTTCGAGACCCGATCGTAAAGGGGCCAGGCATTATTTTCTCCTCACTGCAATGCGCCTCTAGAGAAATTCCTTCTCCTCCTTTCGGCCGGGAAAATTGCTCTTTTCTCTTGTGATAACTCGCCTGTAAATACCCAAGGCAGGCTTAGGCCGAGCTGTGCTGTGTGCTAAGAGTCTGTGATATATATAATATATAGATGATATATATATACATATATATATATATATATATATATATATATATATATTCGGTATGTCAGGATGCGAGATTTTAAATCCTTTATATATAAACGTACAAAATATTGTAACTGCACGACAAGTTACACGTGAGAGAGAATGTAA
>NC_087207.1:69926014-69931014 GCF_015104395.2 Macrobrachium nipponense
AGATATAAAGAAACGTCTACTACTCTTTCAATTGACATTTATGAATAAAAAATAACTTGGGAAGACTCCGGAAAGAACTACAACGTAGTAGTTCAATCTTCTTTTCAAATTCCCTTCTTCCTCGTCGTCGTTATCAAATATGCGGATAATTCACAGTTTCCTCATTGCTATACATCTTGGAAATACCTCCGTCGAGTAGCAACCGCCTAAACAGCTTCCGGCCTCCTCTAATTTCAACCCGAAGTTACTGGTAGTTTTTTTCCCCCCCCCCAATTTCCAAATAATGAGAAACACAGCCTTCACGTATGGAGGCCAGATTGGAGGCGACGGGCAATAGCAGGTGTTCTCTTCCCTCTACGCCTACGTCCTCTCTCTCTCTCTCTCTCTCTCTCTCTCTCTCTCTCTCTCTCTCTCTCTCTCTCTCTCTCAGTTCCTGTACAGATTCCAACTCGGTCACAATACGTTTATTGGATTGCTTTGATGTGACGAAAATGTGTGTGTGTGTGTGTGTGTGTGTGTGTGTGTGTGTGTGTGTGTGTAAAGAAAACAATACAATTATAATGCCTGAAGTCGTTTTCAGATAAGTCATTAATTCGAGAGTGACTCTAATACTTTTAATCTTATCTCTCTCTCTCTCTCAAGAGAGAGAGAGAGAGAGAGAGAGAGAGAGAGAGAGAGAGAGAGAGAGAGAGCCATTTTCATTTAACTTAGTTTATCTTTAATTAATCTTGGGAGTTCCTTGGGTCTGTAATTAAGTTAGGGTGTGATATGAGTGGGACCATACAATGACAGCAGCATTAAAACGCAAATTAATTTCTTTTCTTATCCTTTCCGAATTGCTAAATAATTTGACTTGTGACAGAAGAGGAAGACATTTACATAACATAACCATTATTCATGTCTTAACAATCTTAAAATCTGCTAACGGAAGTGTAATATTAAATAAATATACATACGTAGGTGCATAAAAAAAGCATGTGGTCTCAGGGTTTAAAAGAGTTTTATAGCTGAATTAATTGCTTAAGTATGTATGTATGTATGTAATAATAATATACATATACATACATACATCCATACTTAAGCAATTAATTCAGCTACAAAAACCTTTTAAATCTTGAAGCCGCAAGCTTTTCTTTTCATTCATTCATGTATGTATGTATGCATGTATGTATGTATGTAATATAACAAATCCGTTAGCAGATTTCAATATATATATATATATATATATATATATATATATATATATATATATATGTGCGTGTGTGTGTGTGTGTGTGTGGTGTGTGTGTGTGTGTGTGTATTGTTTACACGCAAGAGTGCAATAAGGAAGATCATTACCAAGAAAGCCTTCGACATTCGATGTCAGGTGGGGTAGGGGGGGGGGGGTGGGGGGGGGGGGACTTTAGTAGGGGGCATTGGGAGGGTGGGGGGAGCGCGTCAGTGCATTTTTCGGCCTTACACCTTCATAAATCAATACTTTCCTCAGTTTTAGAGCTCTCATTAGATTTTACTTCAGTCGTTCAAGTGAGACATTTCCGATTTATGAAGTCAAAGTCGATGGTCCTCAGGAAGTTCAGATGGTTTTTTAAACTCGATCGTCTTTTCTTTTTAAGTTTATCCCCATTAATAAAAGTTAATATATTTTTTTTTGGAAGGTGGGTGGGTGAGGGCAGGAGAGGAAATATGCGAGAAGAGAGGAATTTATAAATTCTCTGCTGCAAATTATTTTGAAAAAATATTAGCTGAATGCATTATGAACGGTTTTATTCAACCTACCACACACACAGAATTTATATGTATGTATATAATATATATATATATATATATATATATATATATATATATATATATTCTCTAATTCCTAAAGATAGGTCTTTCCCCCATAGCACACGTACTCTATTCTACATATCACAGAAACAAAAAACATTTATTCTCTCTCTCTCTCTCTCTCTCTCTCTCTCTCTCTCTCTCTCTCTCTCTCTCTCTCTCTCTCTCTCAAAAACGAGTAAAAACATACTGACGAACAGGCAAAGGGGCAAACAAACTAAACGTAAAATCAAGAAACGGCAACTGGTAGAGGGGGGGAAATTCTATGGGACAAGGAGAACTGGTCTATATATTTTTTTTTCCTTTCTGAAAGACCGGCATGGATCCGGTATTTCAAAAAATAAAAGGAAAAGTGTAAAGGATGGAAAAGAGAGAGAGAGAGAGAGAGAGAGAGAGAGAGAGAGAGAGAGAGAGAGAGTCAGGGCCAAAGCTCGGCAGAGCGATAGCACAGAACGGCGCAAAAATACGCACATGTTTGTAACAAACGATCCGTGTAAATAAACGAAAAATTAAATAAAAAAAATAATAATAAAGCCAAAAGGGATATTGGCATGACATGTCAACCGAGATTAGGCAGTCAGTAGATTGAAAGGGATTTGTGTTTGTGTGTTTGTGCGTGTTTAAAGCAGAGAGAGAGAGAGAGAGAGAGAGAGAGAGAGAGAGAGAAGAGAGCGCAGAAAATTTTAATCAGCTATTTTCTTGAAATTTGGACAGGATGAGGATGGAGAGAGAGAGAGAGAGAGAGAGAGAGAGAGAGAGAGAGAGAGAGAGAGCGCAGAAAATTTATACAGCTATTTCTTGAAATTTGGACAGGAAAACATGGACGGATGGAGAGAGAGAGAGAGAGAGAGAGAGAGAGAGAGAGAGAGAGAGAGTAGGAAACAGATACCATTATTTACTAAAATCCACACTGGAAAACATGAACGCATTGAACAATTCAACCAAAATACACCAAGATTACCAGCGTACCAAAGCTTTTAACCTGTAAATGTGCTCATAAGTCACAAGATAAACCTTACTGGGAAATTCTGTGCAAAAGTGCACGTGACAGAAATGTGCACCAAGATAGCCTTACGCAAAGGTAGTAGTCTTTTTTTACCGGATTAGTGGTGAGCCAGAAAGTAATCCATACCTATGTATGTATATAAACATTGAGGCGACAATGCAAAGTTGTTCATCCTAGAGCATTTTGATATAGCCAGTGTTTAAGCGTTTATTTGTATCTTCCACCGATCCAGAAAGGTCGAGCGGTTCCTCGTTTCAAATACATGTAATTTGTATTCAAAGCCAGCCTTTATCGTATGCATAGATTTTTACAAAACTAACTCAGAAGAAATATATATGTGTGGCAATATGACTTGCCAGTTTATGCATGCATGTATGGATGTCTGTATATATAAATGTATATAAATATATATAAATATATATATATATATATAATATATATATATATATATATATATATATATAATTTATATATATATTATAGTGATGTGTGAGCTCTAACAGTGCGTGGCTGTAGAAAAAAGAGCCGACCTACAGTTAGCCAATCCCAACGGCCGCTCTTTAACTACAGGACCAGAATAGTGTTCGTCTTATTCCTCACGGTATATATATATATATATATCCGTGTGTGTGTATTTGTATTATGTGTTTATATAATATATAAATATATATAATAATATATATAATATATAATATATTAATATATATATATATAATATATAAAAAAAAGGGCCCATAGAAATCGCCATATAAGAAGGGAAAATATAGTATTTTCTCTCTATATTTTGGCGTTTTTATGGGCTCCTATTTATGGAATTTCTTGTTTGTAAAAAAATAAACCATTTTTCAATATATTATATTATATTATATATATATATATAATTTATATATATAATAATATTATATATATATATAATTAAATTATATAATATATATATATAATTAATATATATAATATATATATACACACATATGCATATATATATACTATATACATATACATACATATATATATACATATAATATATATATATATATATATATATAATACTATATATATATACACACACACACACACACACACTCGTGAAACAAGACGCAGTCCGGCGCCTTGAAAAACAAACAATAATAATAAAAAAAGTTGTCCCAGCCTCTAAATCTCGCGCGGAGCAGATTTCATTATAAGTTAGGCTTGAAAAACGCGAGGCGTCCTTCAATCAAATTCATCGGGCTGTTTCTACCAGCGTCAGACCAAGTGTTTGTCATTCAAATGTATTCTCCCTCCCCCTCCTCTTAACCCCCACTCCCATCCCTCCATCGCGCCCCTCCCCTCCCCTCCCCCTTATCCCAGAGCACATCTGACCATCAATGACAAATTATGCATCCAAATGCGGCTGGCTGCCTGGGAGCCGGTGCCGCCCACCCCCCACCCCCCGTTGCTGCAAGCAGGGACGGGAAGAGGTGGGTTTATGGAAGGTTAACGAGAAGGGAGGACGAATAAAGAGGGATGAAAGGATGGCTAATGAATTCACATGCGATGCAAGAAAAAGTTGTCATTTGGGACGACGGAAGGAAGGAGGTCTATGGAAATTGTATGAGGGTGACAAGTGCGGATGGCGTACAGGATGCGGATGAAATGGACAGGTGGAGTGAGGATTATCAGATGGCTTTCGTAAGGGATGGAGAGACGGACGTGGCGGGTCGTTTGCTTCAGCTACAGCAGACAGATAGAGAAGGACCTCTAAGGACACGTTTACAGGCTGAAAAGCTACTATAGTAGATTCACACCCACCGTGCATTTGATGTTTAGGACAGTCCCCTACGACGCTCCTGATTGGCTGTTGATAAGCCATTCACAGGGCTGGAAACTCAGTCTGTCTCGAGAGTTCACATAGGTAGGATGTATGTTCCACCTCTCCTGAAAGACGTACTCTTCAGGAGAAGTGGAATACAGATCCTACCCATGTGCACTTTCGAGAGAAACTGAGAGTTTCCAACCCTGTGATTGACTTATCAACAGCCAATCAGGAGCGTCGTAAGGGACTGGCCTAGACATCAAATGCACGGTTATGTGATTCTACTATAGTATCTGGAAGGACTATATACGAAATTAAAACTGGAGAGTGAAATGCCATTACGGTTTATGGAAGGAACATGTCCCTGGAGGA
>NC_087207.1:69933514-69973514 GCF_015104395.2 Macrobrachium nipponense
TAGAGTGAAGGGCGTTATGGGTCATGTTACTCCTAGACTGTTGTACCAACTTCTTAAAGCGGATGGTGTTGTGATTCGTCAATTTCTAGCTGTTTATTTTCGTTGCATTCCTTCCAATCAACTACTCAGACCTAATGGTGGCCAGGGGGAAGTCAATCATCATTAACATTGTTATATATTATCATCACTGTTAGAATTAGACGTCTGTTTTGTATTTCATCCTTAGTATTTGTAATTTCTGCAAATATGCATTTCTTATTTTTTTTAATGGTAATGTGGTAATTATTTTAATATTATCATCACTGTTAGAATTAGACTTCTAAATGTATTTCATCATTGGTATCTGTATCTTCTGCAATCTTTTTTAAATTGTTATGTGGTAATTATTATAATATTATCATCACTGTTAGAAATGGACATCTAAATGTATTTCATCATTGGTATCTGGATCTTCTGCAAATAAGTATTTCTATTTATCTTTTTAAATTGTAATGTGGTAATTATTATATCATCGGCAATTAGAATTAGACATCTTAATGTAGTTTATCCTTAGTATCTGTAATTTCTGCAAACAGGCATTTCTATTTATTTTTTCTATTGTAAATGTGGTAATTATTATAATATTATCATTACTGCTAGAATTACACATATATTTTGTATTCCATCCTTAGTATCAGTAATTTCTACAAATAGGTATTTCTATTTATTCTTTTAATTTGTAATGTGGTAATTATGATAATACTATCATCATTGTTAGAATTAGACATCTATTATGTAGTTCATCCTTAGTATCAGTAATTTCTAGAAATAGGTATTTCTATTTATTTTTTCAGTGTAATGCAGTATTTATTACAATAATATCACCACTCTTAGAATGAGACCTCTATTTTGTATTTCATCCTATGTACCTGTTATTTCTGCAAATATGTATATTTCCATTTATTTTCTGTAATTGTAAAGTGGTAATGATAATCATCATTATTACTACTATCACCGTTAGTAATTGGCACCATCTATTTGTATGTCATTATTATTAGCCGATATTTCTGCCAACGCTGGTAATTCATTATTCGCTAATCCACATCATCATGACATTATTCTTTCTGGAGGCTGTCGAGATAATGACCCCACTGGAGAAACGAATACAAGACATGAGTGCAGTAACAAAACATATATATAAAGCGGCTCCTGTCACCGCCCCCAAAAAGACGAAAGGGCGGCGCCTCGGGAAGTCCTTGAAAGCCAAGCCCTTTGAAAAGGGGACGATCCTAGCGAAGGAGGGGTAAACGACTTCCCTTGGCAAGGCCGAAGAGTCTCGGAATATATACCCAAGGAGAAACTCATTTCGGCTGAGATAAATCATGCACAGAGAGAGAGAGAGAGAGAGAGAGGAATTTATAGCCTTGAGGAAATTAATGTCCAGTGTTACTGGTGAAGGAGAGTTGCGAATGCTTGCAATAAAGAATATTTTTTTTATTTTACCATTTTTATTTTCTTCCCTCTCCCTTCATTTCCTTCCTGTTTTAATTTTCGTCGTGATAAACATCGTTTTGTTTTTTTAAGCATCTCTAATTTTAGGAAATTATTTTAATTCCTATATTTTTTTTTGTCTCTGTTGGGATCTTATTGTGTTACATTGATATAAACAATATGGGAGCCAAGAAATTTATCTTTTTCACGCCTAAACTTAAAGTTTAATCTCTCTCTCTCTCTCTCTCTCTCTCTCTCTCTCTCTCTCTCTCTCTCTCTCTCTCTCTGTAGTCGTGTACTCCATTCGTCATCCGTCAGATTTATTAAGTATCCAATGAACGCGAAAAAGCCTGGAATATAATATTAAGAAAATGACAGGCATAATCAATATTCTCACTTATTATGACTACCGAATGAATTATTATATTTATATATCAATATCTATTCCAGTTATAATAAAAAATAAAGTAAAATCTTTTTCGTTAACTGGATGTAACATTAAGGCCCTGAGAGAGAGAGAGAGAGAGAGAGAGAGAGAGAGAGAGAGAGAGAGAGAGAGAGAGAGAGAGAGAGAGAGAGAGAGAGAGAGAGAAATGACCCAACACTAATCAAATAAATGTAAACACTGGACGAGAGCTTCCCTGAACGCCGGCTAACAAAGAGCAAACAAACGCATTGCAATTGCAAAGAATCCTTGCAACAAATACAGAGGAAACATTTCTCCGAATTAGAGGGCTTGGATGTTACAGTGAAGGGAGAAAATAAAAGATAATAGGATATATATATATATATATATATATATATATATATAAATATATATAATACTATATATAGTTAATATATAGATACATATATATATACTTTTTTTAATATATATTAATATAATATATATGTATGTCATATCACATTACCGTAACGTGGGTGTGTGTATATATACATATACATATAAATATATATATATAATATATAATATTATTATATTATATATATATACATACATATATATATATATATATACAATACATATAATTTAAAAGAAGTATTTGTAGTAAAATAACTTTAAAAAAACATGATATTTCAATGACATTCACATAACCCGCTTTGAATATATCAATTGTTTTAAAAACTGCATATAACTAACATCGAAAAAACTGCTGAGATATAAAAAAAATGCTAAAAAAACATTTATATTATAGCGAATGCAACGATTAACATCACATCATCTTCACAAGAATAACTAGCAGTAAAAAAAATAAACGAAGTAAAGCAACCAGGGAAATATATAACTGAATAAATTCTCAGCTTCGGATTCTACGACAGAGGGCAACGATATAATTGTGAGTTCGCAGCGTTGTCGTGGATAATTATGATATTCCTGGAATCAATTTGGCATTCATTTCGTTCATTGTTGTTGGTGAAATGGTCATTTTCTTTCCCTTTGGATTGAGCTGCTGACTGGGCTAATACATTTGGCTATTTTCACCATCTATATCCTCTTCTGGCGTTAACAGATCTGGTTGTCTATATGTTTTTGGGAGAGCGAAATCTCTCTCTCTCTCTCTCTCTCTCTCTCTCTCTCTCTCTCTCTCTCTCTCTCATCATCTATCTGATATATATATATATATATATATATATATATATATATATATATATATATATATATATATATATAAATTATACATGAGTGTGTGTGTACCTCAAAGCTGACGTATTCAAGATAATTCATTTATTACCGCTACGCTACTGCATGTATTCACTCTCATGACAATAGCTGTTTCTGCAATTTATCTAAATAATTAAAAAATAATTTTTAAAAAAGCGTAGCAATCCCATCTGCATATTTATAATTTCAAGTATCTAAAAAATTTAACAAAGAACTTAACAACAGCTCTGTTGTTACAAAAAGCCTAAACGCATTTGGTGGCCCCCCAAAAAATACATAAAAAAAATCTATGCAAAAACAAGAAAGCCATTACAATAACAAAAGAGATTCCAAAACAAGACCACAACCAGTGTCTCCTTCCTCCTCCTCCTCCTCCAAGCAGGAGCTAGCAACGCCGTCTTGGAGGCCAAATTAGGATTTCAAGAGAAAAACACAGGTTTAATGAAAACTTTAACTTTCATTAAGGCTTCGGGATCTCCCTAATGCCCATGTTTTGGATAGAATTATTAGAGAGAGAGAGAGAGAGAGAGAGAGAGAGAGAGAGAGAGAGAGAGAGAGGAGAGTGAGAGGAATGCCCACGTTTTGGCAGAATTATGGAGAGAGACGAGAGAGAGAGAGGAAAGAGAGAGAGAGAGAGAGAGAGAGAGTTTTGATAAGAATTTCTGGATGGAAGAAGAAGGAGAGAGAGAGAGAAGAGAGGCCTTAAGAGAAGAGAGAGGAGAGAGAGAGATAGAGAGGAAGGAGGAGTCGTGCTTCCAAAATCGGAAAAGCAAAGGAGGCCTATTGCCCCCCCCCCCGTTCCCGATTCCTCATGGAATGTAAGGAGGAAGTGTGTCCAAAATAGTCCTTAAAGAGAGAGAGAGAGAGAGACTCAATTTTTTTTTTTTTTTTTTTGATCGCGAGAGATAGAGAGATGTGAGGAGAAAATTAGTCCAAAATAGCAGAGAGAGAGAGAGAGAGAGAGAGAGAGAGAGAGAGAGAGAGAGAGAGAGATAATTCTCAACCCACTTAAACATTCCGTGAATAATATTCTACCCACCCTGTGGGTCTGCCCAGCCATAACCCTACCAAGGATTAGATTACCTTCAGCGCCTCCCAAGATACTTCCTTAATCCACCATAATAAATGGCAGGTGATCCTTTATTGTTTAATTGTTTAAGGTGTCCCTAGACTTCGTTGAGAGAGAGAGAGAGAGAGAGAGAGAGAGAGAGAGAGAGAGAGAGAGAGAGAGAGAGAGGTCAGGAAAAGCTACCAAAAATTGAATGACCATGTTCGTTGAATAAAAAAAAAATTAAAAAATAAAAACTTTCCAGTATGGATATTAAGTTTTCATCCACCCATAAGAGCGACAATTTTATAACGATCAAAAAGTTATCATATGTGCATTAAAGAAAAATCTTTGACACACATAAACACACCCGTAGGTGAATAAAAAAAAATGTCACCAGAGTGAAAAAGGAGCCCCTTTCATTTAAATTCAAATTTCACTTTTTCTCGAGTGAGAGAGAAACTCTCATCCATGCACGAGCGAGAAAATCTCATTCCTCAAAGTATGAGACACTCATCCTCAAAGGTCTTCCGCCTGTGACTTAGATGTTAACAGGGCACACTGCACCTAGAGGCACGACGCCAAAGCCCCTCCTGCCCTACTCTGGTCTCCTTTGCCTGTAATTGTAAGTCGCCCTATCTTGGGGTTTTCCTTTCCTTTCCCTTTCCGCTCGTCTCCTGTCCTCATTTATCCTTGTCTTCGTGATTAGTAAGACACAACGTCTCTCTCTCTCTCTCTCTCTCTCTCTCTCTCTCTCTCTCTCTCTCTCTCTCTCTCCATCAAACGGCCCTACCCTCTCCCCAAGTACAATGTTCTTCCTCGCGTCTTCCTTGATTGTTAATATACAAAAATAATAATATATATATATATATAAATATATAATATATATATATATATATATATATATATATGTGTGTGTGTGAGTGTGTGTGTGTGTGTGTGTGTGTGTCTGTGTGTGTACCAAGTCACAATCCACAATCTTCTATTGCAGTAAGTATTACCAGTAGACGGATTTTAGTTATAATCTACCTAACCAGAAGACCACTTGCGCTACATCTCATTTTTCCTCCTAAAAAAGATTTTATTTAACGCAACTTTCCCAAATTTAGCCTTCAAATATGCATTGCGTATACCGAAAGAGTTCGTCCTCTTATCCTTTTGTGGCTCAGAGAGAGAGAGAGAGAGGAGAGAGAGAGAGAGAGAGAGAGAGAGAGAGAGAGAGAGAGAGAGAGGTTTGGATTGGAAATCTTCAAAATATTTGCTCCCCCTTCTTTGAGTGTGATGATGCGTGCTGGTCAGAGAGGGTTGCTGTGAATAGAAGGTGCAGTATTTTATTTTTTGGCCCATGCTTGCATTTGGAAAGGAAGGGAGAGAAAGATTATTTTAGGCCAGGCTTCTTTCGTGTGTGTGTGTGTGTGTGTGTGTGTGTGTGTGTGTGTGTGTGTATTATATATATATATATATATATATATATATATATATATATATATATGTATATATATATATATATATATATATATATATATATATATATATATGTGTGTGTGTGTGTGTGTGTGCGTGTGTGTATTAGAGGACTTATTGTTATTGTGTGTTGAGAACATTATTATTATTATTATTATTATTTATTATTATTATTATATTATTATTATTATTATATTATTATTTAAAGCCTTCGTGTTTTGTATTGTATCAACTATTTTCATACCTCTCTGTTTTGCATCACTGCCTGCTATTTTCATTCCATATCCTGTATTCAATTAGATACATTCAACCTTCCATGTTTTGTATCGCCTACTTCCTTTTGATCGCTGCCTTTCATTAACTCACTTTTCGTAGTTCGTGAATACCTGATCCGCTCTGATCTTCTTCGGCGATGTTCATTCTCTCTCCCTTCCTGGACGCTTTCATCATTTTGTTTAACTGCCGCAGCTGTCGGTGTCTCCATTACGCTTCTTTTATTACTTTCATTCACATCTCTTTCCTCCCTTTGATGCTCATTCATTCATCAACATTACATCTTTAACGCGTCAACGTTCCATCATCTTCAACGCGTCAAACTTCCATCTTCAACGCGTCACGTTTCATCTTCAAAGCCTCAACGTTCCATCTTCAACGCGTCATGTTTCATCTTCAAAGTCTCAACGTTCCATCCTCAACGCGTCCCACTTCCATCTTCAACGCGTCATGTTCCATCTTCAATGCGTCAAACGTCCATCTTCAACGCGTCAAACGTCTATCTTCAACGCGTCAAACTCCCATCTTCAACGAGTCCAACTTCCATATCAAAACGTCAACTTTCCACCTTCAACGCGTCAAATTGCCATTTTCAAAACGTCGACTTTCCATCTTCAACGCGTCAAACTTCCATCTTCAACGCGTCAAACTTCCATCTACAACGCGCCAACGTTCAACCTTCGGCGCGTCAAATTTCCATCTTCAACGCGTCAACGTTAAATCTTCAACGCGTCATCTCGAGCGCGTATTCCCTAAAGCTCATTCAGCCACAACTGACATCTGTTTCTAACATGAATTCCTCTAATTAGACAGCAATTTTTTTTAATGAAAACAATTACCCCGCACAGCATCTACTTGATTTGAAACAAAATCTCTTAATGTATGTAGAAAACTGATTTTCACAAACCCTACCTCCTCTAGAGGATTCACTGACTCCATTGCTCTAAACACTATAGAGTTTTTACGCTAAACAAACTGCTCCCATACTGAAAAAGAGGGAGATGGAAATTATACCTGTGGTGGTTAGGGGCAACGGGGCTTATAAAGAAAAACCTGAGAAAACATCTTCAGGCAATACCAAGTTTCCCAAGTATAAATGAGGTGCAGATTGCTGCCCTCAAAGAAGGAACGGTAAACACCTTGAAAAGAGCCCTCGGATATAAGGCTAGGGGAACATAGAGGTGCAACCACTGACCACAGGCTGGGGCCCATTGCACCCCTGATATAAGTTGAAAATTAAGAATAACATAAGCCAGAGAAAAGATACAATCTGTTCGTAACAGATGATATTTCACTCTTAATGGAACTCCTGTGCTCAAAACAGATATATTCCTTTACTTTACAAAAGAAAACAATCCACTTTGCAGCTTAACCCCTTTATCACAAGTGTAATCACATTTACTCTAAAGTTGAATTGAATCTAGAATTTAGGCCATAGGGCCCACTGACTTGAATTTGAAGCTTCGGAAGAAAATGGAGTTCATTAGAAAGAAGTAACAGAGGGCAAAGGGAAATACAAAAATAAAAAAAAGAGATAGTTTATTACAAGAAAACTATGTATAAATAGCTTCTCCGTGGCACTAGGTCGCCTAGAAATGTCATTCGCGAATAGAGACATTTGACAGAAAAAAAAAAATTTCCGGAAATCTGACGCCCGGGTCCCTACCAGCTCGAACCGTCGCAGCGTTGGCACTGCAAGAAAAGGTTCGAACGATCCAATAAAGTTGTATTTGTGGAGTCGGCACGACGAGATTACTGCCCTCTCTGGCTGAGAGGTTTTATGGCTCGAAATTGGCCAACGGGGTGCACGTGGCGCCCGGCCATAAGACAATATGGCGCGCGTTTTCGAGTCGAAGCCTGAAATCGAATATGCCCCAACAGGCGTATTATGAGGAAAGTGCCAAAAGGACTGCAGGAAGGAAGGCCTAAGGTTAAGTTGGCTCATTTCCTCTTCGGTACATAAGAGACTCTGATGAACCTTGTATGCCTCCGATGAATGACTAGTAAATTAATGAATGAATAAGGAAATAAATAAAAAAATAAACTATACATATATAATATACATATATATATATATATATATATATATATATATATATATATATATATATACTATATATATATATACCCAATTTTTAAAACATTTTTGGACGTTATGGTTAGCGAAGCGAGTTTATAATAAGAGATGGATCGCCAAAATGTCAGTAACATTCAAATCATACGAAATCCTACAGAAACTGTAAAATTGTTTGGAAAAAAAAAGTGTATAAAAGCAATGTACTGCAGAAATACACATAGTGGACATTTCGAAGTACAGCATTAATTCTAGATTTTACACACACACACACACCACACACACACACACACACACACACATATATATATATATATATATATATATATATATATATATATATATATATATATATATGTGTGTGTGTGTGTGTGTGTGTGTATACACATTGTACAATCACACATCAACTGACATTAATCTACGATGAACGCCCTCCGCGTTTCATTACTACACCAAAGGTTTTCCTTGGAGACACGCAGTAACTTAAACTTATATCTCCATCACAGTTCGCTGAAGCATTTAACTCATATAAGAAAGACAAACGGGGAAGGGGAAACTCGAGAGATAATCTTTTCATCAGGACAACAGACACTAAATAAACAACTGGAGGTATTCCCAAGGAATGGAAAAACTGATGGTGATGAAGGGCTTATGGAAGCACAAGACGCACCCAAACCCCATACACACTCGCCCGCACATAACGCATGCACGCACGGACCCACAAACACACACACACATAATATGCAAAAGATCACAAATGCAGAGTTCTCTAAGAATTGAAAGCTGTGTGTGTGTGTGTTTGTGCATTTATTCATGTATGTATGTATGTATGTATGTATGTATATATATATATATATATATATATATATATATATATATATATATATATATATATATATATATATAAATATACTATATAGATATATATATATATATATATATAATATATGGATATATATATATGTTTGTGTGTGATATATGTATATATATATACAAGTGTTCGCGTACATGTGTAATTTAACATTCTCAATATAACTTTCCCCAAAAGACGTGACCTTTTTCCTTCAATTGGTTTTTAGCAGCGAAAAGCAAAGTTGAAGAGGAGGGAAGAGAAGCAGGAAAAGATTGAATGAAGAGCTCGATTTCCCCCTGCAAGGGAGATTGGTTTAATACGGTGACATCAAAGAACGATATAATTATATGACGTAAAAACGCAGTTTCCCTTCTGACTTGGGTTTAACTGGAGCGGGATTCATTATATGAAAAAGTTTCCATTTTAAATACGTTAGGATACAGCTTCCCTCAACTTGTGACTGAGTGATATATACTTCGTCCAATCGGTGTGACCTTTTGCGAGAAATCCCAAATGTCAACCCAGGATCTTAAGATATTATTACATAAACCTGGACTGCTCTCTCTCTCTCTCTCTCTCTCTCTCTTTTCCATCCTTGCACCAGCCATTTTTCCTTTGCAATCCTTCTACATCGCATAGTTTCCTCAGTCATCTTTCCTCTCTGCAAATCCAAGTCCAACAAACATCATACCTCAATGTATCATACAGCTTCCTAGAGTGCTCTCTCTCTCTCTCTCTCTCTCTCTCTGAGAATCTGATTGCTTACCATTTTTCTCTTTGCCTTCCTTCTGACTGTCTGTTTTTTTTTTTTTTTTTTTTTTTTTTTTTTTTTTTTTTCTCGTCCCTCCCTCCTGCCCGTTGAAGAACACATCTACTTTAGAGCATAGAATGTGAGCCCTTACCTACATACCATCTACCATAGCTCAAACCCCGTCGACAAACCTCATTCACCTCTTAAGTGTATTCAATTCCGTGTGTCTCATGCCGTTTTCTATGGGGTTTCAATCTCATGCCGGTTTCTATGGAGTTTCAACGTCACCAATCTGCGGAAACTAGGACCATGACGTTTTCGGTTGGTTTATTCCTGAGTCCATGACGTCTTCTTTGATATGCAAGCTAAATTTGAATAATCTGGGTCCCGTAATCCTTCTGTGGAACTCAGTCTCGTATATTGTTTGTATGGTGTTTTTACGTTGCATGGAACCAGTGGTTATTCAGCAACGGGACCAACGGCTTTACTTGACTTCCGAACCACGCCGAGAGTGAACTTCTATCACCAGAAATACGCATCTCTCACTCCTCAGTGGAATGGCCGAGAATCGAACCCGCGACCACCGAGATGAGAAGCAAACACCAAACCAACCACGCCACTGAGGCGCTTCAGTCTCGTATAATACCGCAACCTCAGACCGTCTTGTCATGTGCTGGGCGAAAAACCACTCGTACGCAAATAATTCAATCTATTATTTCTTTGGTGGACTTTATATATATATATATATATATATATATATATATATATATATATATATATATATATATATATATATATATAGATATAACATATATATATATATATATATATATATATACATAATATATATAATATATATATATATATAGTATATATATATTCTTCGCCAATAAATCCCATTCTTATAACCAAAAAAGTGATAAGTCCTTCTAACACTAAGCAGTCTCCACAGTCACGGGACTTGCCCTAAACTCCTGTATATTTATATAAGCTTCTCAGGATGTATCTAAACATACGCAAAACCCCAAAACGTCCTCCTTTAGAAGCACTCAAATACACTCAAATAAACCCCAATGACCCCCACATCATCTCCAAATTCAACCGCCCCCCCCCCATGCTTCGTCAAGATGCGGGAGAAGTATAACCGATATTCATTTCGGGAAGACAAATCTCTGTGCACCGGCGCCTTTACCTTTCAGCTGTTGCGGATTTTCTGTGTGTGTGTGTGTGTGTTTCTTATTCTGAAATACGCCATTAGCCCATTACAAATTCTATGCATTATCAAATGCTACTACTAGTGGTAGCTCTTCTGACATTGCAACGACGCATTATCAAATCCTACTACTAGTAGTAGTTCTACTTTTACTACTAACTACTACTATTACTACTAGTGGTTCTTTTTTTAAAATTATGCAAGTAAATCATTTATATTTCAAATGAACAACTTTAGCATTGCAGGTAAAACAGTACAAAAGTTAATATCATTGATACTGTTAATCAGCATCATTGCTACTATTGCTGATATGGATGCTTTTGCTTCATCTACGACTACTAATACTATTTTTTTATAGCAGTAATACTTGCATTAACGTTACTGCTACTTTACTATCAGTATAACATTAACAGACCTAAAGTCTCAAGCAAATCAAGCATTAACATTCAAAAGGTTATTGATGCAGCCAACTTAGACTACAAGACTCTTGAGATGGATCAAGGCTCGGGGATCCTATTTTCTGCCTTGTTAGAGGAAATCTCGTATTTGATTTGCCGTCCCTCTCTGTACTTCTAAAGGAAGAAGCTCGGCTTCTGAAGACATACCTCTCTCTCTCTCTCTCTCTCTCTCTCTCTCTCTCTCTCTCTCTCTCTCTCTCTCTCTCTCTCTCTGTAAATGGTAACTCCCCTAAGATGTATATAGAGCGTATTCGAACTTTTCCAACCGCGACTGCCAGAAATGGGGAAGTTTTCTCTTGCGTTTTATTTTGTCATTATTTGTAACAGTATAATATACTTCTTGACGGTGTTCCGTTGTATTCTAAGTTGCCAAAAGTTCATCGCAATGTCTCTAACAGATAAATCATACCCGGTTTCTGTAGGTAAAAGTGTGTGTGTGTGTGTGTGTGTGTGTGTGTGTGTGTGTGTGTGTCTGTGATAGGAGAACCCCCTTCTCTAAATATCCCTCGGCGTTGTTTTCCAATTTCCATTTACTTCCTCCCTGTAACGTCGTATTCTGCTCTTAGCTACCCAACAGCGTCCAATCATTCCCTTTTCCTACGCAGCCTCAATCTCTCTCTCTCTCTCTCTCTCTCTCTCTCTCTCTCTCTCTCTCTCTCTCTCTCTCCTACAGGCAGACCGACATTAAACGGATCTCTGAGAAACCGAATCATTCTTTAGGACCCGGTCATCCTCCTCCTCCTCCTTCACCTCTCCTAGAATCCCCAGCAGTCAAACCTCCCCCCCCCCCCCAACCCCCCAAAAACGAAGGAATGTCCTGCAGCTGCCTCCGTGTGGGAGGGGCTGTAATAGCTGACCGTTATTGCTTCCTTGACAAACTTACTGTGTTCCCAGCGCTTCTCCTCCTTCAGAGAGAGAAAGGGAGACAGACGGACAGACATACAGACAGATCACGGTGCCCAAACCATCCTCTTACCACTGTGGTGGTTCTCCTCCTCCTCCTCCTCCTCCTCCTCCTCTTTGTTATATATGAGAATTGGGAAGCTTTTAGTGCCGGGAGATATAACCAACAAAGAAGAAGATGAAGAAGAAGAAGAAGAAGAAGAAGAAGAAGAGGAGGGGGAGGAGGAGGAGGGGGAGGAGGAGGAGGAGGAGGGAAATATGGAATTGCTGTGGCATTCCCAGAAGCTTTTTACAGTCAAGGAATTCCTCGGGTGACATTTGGAAATCCAATTTCATCATTCTGAAGGAACGCACATTCCCGTCGTTGTGGTTTCGTCGTCTGTCGGCGCCACTGTTGTTGCTGGCTGACGTGATTATGATTTGTTCTTCTAGAGAGGCTGCTCTAATTGGTGGCATCGTCTTGGGGTATTCTACGGCCCCCCTTACTATTGCGAAAGTTCTTCAGTGGCTAATTTTTCAAATGACGTTGCCACTATCACTTTTGAACCAAAGAAAAACTTCTCTCAGTTTTCTTCTGAAGATGGAAAAAGTAACCCACAAAAATGACTGAGTATAACTTGTTTACTTGTAAGTATTTACATAGTATTTTACTCAACACTCTAAAATACTATATAGATGCAAGTAAACAAGTTATACTCAGTCATTTTTGTGGGGTTTTTGTGACTCATTATAACTTGTTTACTTGTAAGTATTTGCATAGTATTTTACTAAACATTCAAAAATACTATGTAAATACTTACAAGTAAACAAGTTATATTCAGTTATGTTTGTGGGGTTCCTTTTCCATTATCACTTTCATTTGTGTGGTTGTCATTGCTGTGGTTACTGACGCTTGTTATTATGAAGTAACGTTATCAACCTATTTCTTATTGCATTTGTCTCCGTTGCTCTGTTACTCTGTTACTCCAGGTTGCACTGCCACCATATGGCAAAGGAAACCGTAGGTTATATTTAATTAAATGCATGCAACTTTTCCCATACGCTTTAATCAAAATAATTCTAGTACCAATTGGTTCCTAGCCACATAAAAAATATCTAATCCTTCGGGCCAGGCCTGGGAGAGCTGTTAATCAGCTCAGTGGTCTGGTAAAACTAAGATATACTTAACTTCTCCTACTGTATCAATCCGAAGGCTGCATCTAAGGGTTACTACACTTTGTCACACACACATACATACATATTATATATATATATATATATATATATATATATATATATATATATATATATATATATATATGAAGAGAACGGATGGTTATCAAAATTTAACATACTTCCAAATGATTTTACCTTATTAACAGGAAAATATACCTACTTGCAGATGTACACGATTCCACGATAATTTTCCAAAGGGCTCAAGCGTAAAGAACGTCAATGTGCAAAATCAGTTACTAACAAACATTACATCTGATATTCCCAAACTTAATTGATAGAATTCCCCCATCAGAAAATTACAGTAATTCCTGGAAAAATTAAATGAAACATTTACAACGCGCGATGGCGTCCAAATGATGCAGTAACCTCAATTTTAAGGTTGTTGTTGTTGTTGTTGTTGTAGTTACGAGTAAAAAGACTCGCATAGAAGAAGCCAAAAAGTTAAGTATCTCTTAGTTTAACCAGAAGGATCACCTAGCAACGGGACCTACAGCTTATTGTGGGATCCGAACCGCATTATATCGAGAAATGAATTTTTAATCACCAGAAATAAATTCCTGATTCCTCTAAGGCGGCCACGGGATGCGAACTCGAGCTACCAGATTGATAGTCAAGTACGGAACCCACTCGTCCAGTGAAGAAGTAAGGAGCAAGCCAAAATCCCCATTACACGGAGAGTCAACGTCCCAATTACCAGGTGTAGTATAAATCAGTAAAAGAGAGAGAGAGGAAAATATAGTTAAATTCCTGACTTATAAAATGATGTGAATGAGTGGAAAGAGTGCACGGATTTACATAAACAGTAAATGTGTTGTGAAAGCATAAAGGAATGGGCATTTGTATTCAAATTCCCAGACAGTGTGAGTAAGAATAACTTGCAGGCCAGCATGCTATCAAAGGCATTATTGATTACGCAATTACGTCATTACGGGGTAACATATCGTGTCTTAACATCACGTTTAATCAAGTTATGAATACGCTCTCTCTCTCTCTCTCTCTCTCTCTCTCTCTCTCTCTCTCTCTCTCTCTCTGATATATATATATATATATATATATATATATATATATATATATATATATATATATATATATATAATAATATAATAATAATAATAATAATAATAAGTAATAATAAAAGGAGCCCATAAAAACACCAAAATATAAAGAGAAAAGTACAATATTTCAGAGACTGCTGTTTCCCTCTTCAGGAGACAGCAGTCTCTGAAATATAGTACTTTTCTTTCTATATTTTTGGTGTTTTTTATGGGCTCCTTTTATTAGATGGAATTCTGTTGTAACAGAACATTTTTACCAGTCATATATATAATATATATATATATATATATATATATATATATATATATATATATATATATATATATAGGGAAAATTGGCAATAAAAAAAAAACAGAAACTGCAGTCAATAAACTCACAACGTACTGCTGAAGGAAGAGCCACTATCAAACGACCTGACCATCCCCACCATATGAGAAGAATTAAACCATCGTCCAAACAAATTAAAGCAGAATAAACATCGTAACCTTCCGTCGAGCGAGACAATCAAGCACTCTACGGCTTTCGGCGTTAACAGACAGAAAAAATATTTCGCTTTATTGAACCCGAGTAAAACACCGCTGAGCGTAATCGGATGGGACTCAATCGATACAGATTAAATGTCTGAAAATAAGCCTCGTTTTCGAGCGCGCGAGCGCGCGTTCAGCTGCCAACCAGATTATGTAGCGGCGGGTGAGAGAGGACTGGCCTTTTCGCCAAGCTCTGGTTGAAGGAAGTGGAAGTGTGATTCTTCTTTGAATAAATGAAGTGGGAGAATGCTGTTTAAAATGAAGTGGAAGGGTAAATATTGGGGCAAAATGAAGTGGCCACCTGGGCATGTCAGCGTCGTGAAAAGATTGTTAGGACGATGACCCCTTAAACGAAGTGGAAGCGTTATTCTCTTGGATAAATGAGGTGGAAGAAGAAATTTCTCAAAATGAAGTGGAAGATAAATTTGGGACAAAATGAAGAGGGCGTGTCAGTATACTGTTTTCATGACGTGACAGTGCTGATGGGATGACGACCACGCATATGGTTAAACGAAATGGAAGCATGATTCTTTTGGATAAAGGAAGTGGGGGGAACAATTCGTTGAAAATGAAGCGGAAGAGTAATTTTTAAGACATAATGAAGTGGGCGCGTAAGTGTGTGCTGAAGTAGTTTAACAAAGTGTGGGATTTTGTGCTGAATGAAGTAGGGAATGTGCTTTCTAGTGCTCAGTGCACTTTTGGGTCTTACTTTTGTTTTAAATTAAGTAAAAAAACTGAAGTGTTTATCTTTTTTTTGTGTTTTAAATAAAACCACCGACAAGGAAAGTACTTCTGGTGCTGAATGAAGTTTCAGATCCAAGAAGATATGATTTAACTTCTGAAATACAGAAAATTACAGTAACCTGCGATAACATAATGGGAAAAATCGAAAACTGCCTGCCACTATAATTAGTCATTGTTAAAGAAGCTACTGAAAAACAAATTAGTTCAATATTTACCTAATCAGAACCCAGTACACATTACAGCCATCGATTTGACACGTACCTGTGAAGAGAAGAAAATAATTTGTAAATAAAAAAATTATTGTCAAGTCTTATATATAAGTAATTTTGCAAAACTCGCAAATATCAAGTAAACGACTGTAAATATGATAAATTGTGATGAATAGATAACCTGTTAAAACTCATAAGAATATAGTTTAAGAGCATAAACCAAACGAGGCAATGAAACATTTTAAAAAGCAATGCAGAGAAAAAAAATTCATGAATTTATAGTAGATAAAGAAATAAAAAACTAGTAAAGGCATTGAAACATTTTAAGGACTAATAAGTAGAAGCAATGAAAAATTTCAAGATATATTATAAGGAATACAAACACCCATGAATTTACAACAGAAAACGAAATAAAAACAAGTAAAGGCAATGAAACTTGTTAAGAAATAATATAGGGAATACAAGCATTCGTGAATTTATAGTAGAAAAAGAAATAAAAACAATGAGGCAATGAAACACGTTAAAAACATTCATGAATTTGTAGCCAGAAAATATATAATGCTACTCTTCTTTGCATTCAGTGCAGCCTTCAAACAGCTGAACATTTATGTATATCAAACCCCAATACTCTGGCATAAAACTGTAATTCTGGAAGAGAAAAAGCCTCGGAAAAGAGAAAGGACAGAAGCCCTTGCATTCCGTAAGGATCAGAATCCCTCGCATCTCGAATGACGAATGCACTTTACGGCCCTTTTTGACCTGGCCGTCTCCCAAAAGACAACCGACCCCTGCCCTCGATACACAGTCTCGTCTCCACCTTCCTATTCTGAGAAAGACCAGAGTCTGTCTGTATGTACACCATTACTTCTTTATTTAACCACACAACTTTTCGAATTCCAAGGGGAGACGCCATTTGGTTTTAAGTGTTTTAAACTTTCCGATTTTAGTGAGTTTTTTCGGGATAAGGTTGATAGAATCAAGTTCCCTAGCTACCCAGGATGCGACCCACCAATGTTAAATGACTATCAGGTCAGCCTGGGCCAAACGGCATTTCTTTCCATTAAGATAGATCTCCAGTTGACAGAACTAGCTTTGTGTAAATGAGTCTATGAACGATTTAATTTGTTTAAAAACGAGTCCATGATCGAATTAACTGGTTTAAAAACGAGTCCATGAACGATTTAACTGGTTTAAAACGAGTCCATGAACGATTTAACTGGTTTAAAAAGAGACCATGAACGATTTATATAACATGTTTAAAAACGAGACCATGAACAATTTAACTTGTTTAAAAACGTTCATGAACGATAAATTTAACTTGTATAAAAAAACAACAGACCATGAACGATTTAACTTGTTTAAAAACGAGTCCATGAAAGATTTAACTGGTTTAAAAACGAGTCCATGAACGATTTATCTTGAACCATCCTAAGAATGAAATTTACACAGATCATTATTCAGCAATAAATGACAAGGCTACAAAGATTACCTAATCATGCATGTAACGGCCCACACGACTATTCAACAATCGCTGGAAAGTATTTAGGCGTATTTGAGAAATAAAAGCCTTTGTGTAGTAATAGCACACATTCGTAAGCAAACAAAAGATCAAGGTAAAGACACACATTTTAAATCTTCGTGTTTTTTCGTCTACTGGACTCTTCAGATTCTGCTGAGCTTTTCGAAACACCACGCTATCTATGACGACTTATGAATCAAGGCCAATCTTATAATGCTCAAGTGTTCTTCTGTGTTCCGGTTAACACAATCAGTCAGGGTTAACTTCTCAGTGAATATGTGTGTGTGTGTGCGTGTGCGTGTGTGGTATACACACACACACACACTATTATATATATATATATATACACACACACACACACACACACACATATATATATATATATATAATATATAATATATATATAATATATATATATAAACTTATACTTCTTATACTCTCTCTCTCTCTCTCTCTCTCTCTCTCTCTCTCTCTCAAACGGAACCCCAACCCCCCTACTCGTTTCCTTTTGTCAGTTCGACCTAACCTCATTGTTCCGAGTCCAGATATCACCCAGTCATCGGCTCTTCAATAAACGCTGATATAAGTGTTTGAACCACTTAGGTTCTATAGCACTTGTTCCTCTCATACGAGTATAGGATAGGTGTATGGATTTTATATAAATATATTATATATAGATATATATATATATATATATATATATATGTATATGAGTTTTGCCTTAGCGGATTTATTGCAAGAAGTTTGCATACAAGAGCATTTTTTTAATGAACCTCATCTCATTTGCCAATACCAAAGGTCATCGGTAACAAGAAAATAAAAAAAATGAAAACTCCCACTTAGCGAGCACGACAACTCTGATAAATGAAAAATATGAATATTTTTCACAGGAGAAAACGGACTGAGCCTACCTAACGGATAAGCCACGACCCAAATTAGCCTTTTGTCTACCCCTGCTTCCCCCCTCCTCCCCCCACGAGGGACTAGGGGGGAATATCTATAAACTCGCCACCAGCCCGACATTAGGCCGGGACATGACTCGTTGATTGAAATCTACGGCCGGCAATCAGTCGGGTTATATACGCCACTCAATTCAAATGCGCATCGGCCTCTTCTTCTGCGGCGGCGGCTTCTCTTTCATCATCCTGGTGCATGTGAAAATCACCGCCAGAGGAGGAGGACACACAGAGAGGGAGGAAGGTGCCACTCTGCAAATTATTTACACTCAGAAGCGCGCCAACCCTCTCCTCTGGCATTTTAACGCTGACTGACAATAACGCCGAGGCGAAATTGGCCACAACACCAAAAGCTCCCCCCCTTTCCTTCTCCCTTCACCCTCTCCTTCTCCCTTCCCCTCCTATTCGCAACCGTCATGAAATGATAATTGGGAAGAGCAACGGGGCGCAGATTTGCTCCAACAAACACTGATGATGTTCCGTGGGGACGGACCGGCAGAGGACGTCTTTTCTTCAGTCATGCCTCAAACGCCACTGGTCGGTGACTTTCTTGGTCATCCATGGATAACTAATACGTGATTGGGGTCGCATAGAATGGTCCGGGCATGACTGGTGGGTCACTTGAAGTGGTTCGCGTATTGCTAGGTCATATACACGTGGCTCATACCCGGACGAGGTCAATCAAGAAGGCTTCAAACATCACTCGCCTTTAAAGAGATTGTTACTTGGTGGGTCAATTATAAATAAATCGCAGATTAACTGGCCCTTTTAAAGTGATTAATAAACTACTGAGTTATTTGAAATTGTGTATATATAAGTGGGTCATAAAAAAATTGCCCTTGTATTACTAGATAATTATTTCAAAACAGAATATTTCTAGGTCATTTAATATAATGGACGGCAGTACTGGGTCATTTAAAGATGATTCGTGCATATTACGGGTCACTTTAAAAACGGCTATACATTCATGAGTCACTCAAACAAGGTTCATTCATTAGTGAATCGTTTAAAATGTTTGTATTTGTTTGTATGGTGTTTTTACGTTGCACGGAACCAGTGGTTATTCAGCAACGGGACCAACGGCTTTACGTGACTTCCGAACCACGTCGAGAGTGAACTTCTATCACCAGAAATACGCATCTCTCATTCCTCAATGGAATGTGCGAGAATCAAACTCGCGGCCACCGAGGTGGCAGGTGAAGACCATACCAACAACGTCACTGAATCGTTTAAAATGGCCCTTACGCCTAGAAATTATATAACAAGACATTCCAGAACTGGGATGAAGAATATGAAGTAAACATCCTAATTACTGGCGATAAATTACGTCCATTATTTCCGCTAATTAAATAAGGAACGTTGAAGATCAAAAGCTAGAGAACTTCTAAGAGAACAGGGAACAGTACTTGCCAGAGAGAGAGAGAGAGAGAGAGAGAGAGAGAGAGAGAGAGAGAGAGAGAGAATAGGATGGGACAATCTACAGCAAAGATCACGTACGATAAAGTCTGACAGACAGAGTATATCACTCCTTATCAGAGAGAGAGAGGAGAAAGAGAGAGAGAGAGAATCGACCAGTTTGTAACTGAAGTAATTACAGAATTACAGAGAGAAAATTACAAGAGGCAAGGAATTCCAAGAAGGGAGAGCTCAGTCCTTGATCTTTTTTTTTTTTTTTTTCCAGAAATACAGTACCTTTGATATAGCTGGACCGCACTATTTATTCAAAAATTATCCCAGATTTCCTCAGTCGTTAAACCGATAAGGGGAAGGGGGGGAGGGGGGGGGGTAGGGTGGGAGGGGAAGGGGGGGAGGGGTAGAGGAGTTGGATGTCAGTTACATGTGACAAATAGCTATTAAGAAATATACGCAAAGTAATTAATATGAAAAAAAAAATCAGAGAAACAAATCATGTGGAGGAAAACGACAGGTATTTGGGACTGTGTCAATACCAGTTACCCCAAACCTGTTATTAGTATGACATGCAATGATAATAAAACACGATAACACGTAACAGTACGGTACTGACTTTGATGCGTTGACAAATTCTTCTACCGACTACATACTATATATATATATATATATATATATATATATATATATATATATATATATATATATATATTTATTTATTTATTTATTATTTATTTAGTTTATATATATATATATATATATATATATATATATATATATATATATATATATAGCATTATTCGAGCTACAAATGTCCTTTAAAATCTAATTCGCTCTACCTCGGAGTTAATGTACTTTCATATATGTAAACCAAAGGGGAATTCTTTAGTTGATAAAAATTTCGGTTTACATATATGAAAATATATAATTTCCAGGTAGAGCGAATTAGATGTTAAAGGACATTTGTGGCTCGAATAATTTATATGAATCACGGTGATGTGATAATTATTCATATATATATATATATATATATATATGTATATATATATATATATATATATAATATATATATATATATATATATGTGTGTGTGTGTGTGTGCGCGCGCGCGTAAACCCACGAAATTCAAAGCAAAGGGTGTGAGACCCTTGGGAACTACAGCATAGGCCTAAACGATAATTTGGAACATGTGGAGACAGATGTGACATGTCCTGAGTTCTCAACAGACAATAAAGCAAATGTACGGCCTATAACATAAAGCAATCAGCAGATGTACACACTCCAGCGAATGTTCTCTTCAATCATTATTACGATTTTGGAGAGCGTTTCCCGAATTATCCTCGAATTCCTAATCTCTCTCTCTCTCTCTCTCTCTCTCTCTCTCTCTTCTCTCTCTCTCTCTCTCTCTCTCTCTCTCTTCTACATGCTTTGGTGTTTAAGAAAACATTTTTTAGAAATATCTCCAGAATAAGAAATAATTCTTGATCATCAAAATCTCTCTCTCTCTCTCTCTCTCTCTCTCTCTCTCTCTCTCTCTCTCTCTTCTCATGCTTTTGTTTTGTGCAAACAATTCTTAGGAATATATCCAGAATAAGCAATAATAATTCTTAGTCAACAAATCTTTTTCTCTCCTCTTCTCTCTTTTCTCTCTCTCCTCTCTCTCTCTCTTCTCTCTCTCTCTCTCTCTCTCTCATGCTTTTGTGTTTATGAAAACCATTTTTAGAAATATCTAACATTTATATGAATGAACTTTGACCCGTGGCATTGAAAGGTCTTCTGGGTGGAACCTCTCCAGCCAAAACTGTCGAGGTTAAAATCCTGTGATTTATTTTCCAGAAGAGAATTGAATACCAAATAATCTCCTTTCGATCTCCAGTTTCTAGGCATAAAATCCCTTCCAACCCATTCAATGCCTATTCTTTAGAAAAAGATGGAATCAGGAAACGCAGATATAAGTGACGAGAAATTTGATTCGGAAGTAAAAACGGAATTATGTAACACTTCTAAGTGTTACATAATTCCGGAACCAGAGGAATTTATTTCTGGTGATAGAAATTCATTTCTCGATACAATGTGGTTCGGATCCCACAATAAGCTGCTAGGTAACCAATTGGTTCTTAGTCACGCAAAAATATCTAATCCTTCGGGCCAGCCCTAGGAGAGCTGTTAATCAGCTCAGTGGTCTGGTAAAACTAAGATATGCTTAACTTTTCTAAGATGTTCTTAAGAAAGTAGCTTCATAACGTGGTCATATTTTGCCGTACTAAATTAGCTTAAGCGAAATAAAGAGTATTATTTGGAAATTAAGAAAGCCAATACACATACATTATTTGATTCACGAAAAATGAAAGTCTGTCAGATAAATACTCCGGAGGAAGATATGATTTTCTTAATAAGCTATAACGGAAAAAAAATCCAATTATCAGGTAAATGAACAGCCTTATACTACCCTTTAATGCCAGCGAGTTTTTGAGGTACCTTCCAAAATCCCTGATACAGAAGGACGACGCAATAAAGCTAACAAATGCCTTGTGATAACATGTAAAATCCATTCCCGGCTGGAGGAGAGACCGGAGCAAAATCCCTTAACTGGGCAAAATACAGCCATAATAAAGAGGGTCGCATACTTCCGAATTAACCTTAGACCAGAAATAGTGTCGCAGGAAATATAAATTAATTCCAACGCTTTCCGGAGTCCAATATACTAAATTTGCTGTCTCGTTAGTTGGCCCAGTTGAGCTCTCCGCCAAGCGCTTCCACTCCTGGCACCCCCCTCCTCCTCCTCCTCCTCCTCCTCCTCCTCCTCCTCCTAATATTATTATTATATAATACTTCTGCTACGATTACTACTTTTCCTCTTAGTACTACTATTCCTCTTCCTTCTCAACTGCTTCCTCCCGGCCAACCCGAGAGCAGAATCTGCAGAAATCTCGCAACAAAGGGGGAAAAGAAAAGTGAGGGAGCATCATCTCCTACTTTAATTCTCCCTCCTCCCTTCATTCCTCCCTTCTCTTTCAACCTCGTTCCTCCCTTCCTTCTCTTTCTCTTTGCAACGCGGCCAGCCATCCTCCCAATCAACTCCTACGGCAGACTTTGCAGGAATCCTGGAGCAAAGAGGAAAGGAAAGGAAAGAAAGGAGATCTGACCCATCAACTTATGCTGGCATCCATCCTTAAGGTCATGGACGCCATTTATCGTCTACCTGTTGGTACGCTGGTGACGGTTCTGCTCCGAGGTGGCCCTGAATAGATGAATGAGAAGTGCAGCTGGATTTCAGATTACACGGGTGGGGTGGGGTTGGATGAATAGATGGAAGGATGATCAAGTGCAGCTATAATAGGTCAGAGTACAAGGATGGGGGTGGGGGGGGGGGGGGTTGTACCGTTATAGGGTCGGGGGTGAATGGGGGCCGGAGTTTAGGAGGGACTGGGAAGAAAATAACATTGTTAATGAGAAAAGGAAACCCCGTTAACTTAAAGGATTAACTTTCAATTCCCGTTGACCTGGCTACAACCCTAGAAGTTCGTTACATCTGTGTGCAATGGTTTATGTGGAAGACGTTAAAAAAAACCTTGAAGGTTATATATATATATATATATATATATATATATATATATATATATATATATATATATATATATATATATATAATATATATATATATATATATATATATATAATATATATATATATATATTTGTAAAACCAGTACTAGGTATGCAAGAAACGCAGGAGTATTTCCATTTAAGCGGGAGGCCGAAGACCAGGCGATTTGCGTCAGAAACATCCAAGCAAAACTTTCACGGGAGCCGGAACAAAAGTAGTAGTGATTGGAACGCTTACTGTCATACTGGAATTGCCTCGTATTTTATTCCTTGCTGCTCTTTACATCTCCACCGTGTAAAATACTAGGGCTGGAATATACAAGGGCTGGAAATATTCCTGGAAAGTCTCTCTCTCTCTCTCTCTCTCTCTCTCTCTCCCTTTCTGTAGGCAGGTCTTATCGCTTTGTACGCAAACAAGAAAACATCTCGCAAGTACAATTATCGTTTGTGATATATATATATATATATATATATATATATATATATATATATATATATATATATATATATATATATATATATATATAATATATATATATAATATATATATATATATATATATATTATATATATACATACATACATACATAAGCCACGAAGGAAAAATAAACAACGGAGTTCCTGCAAGATCTTTCGACGTTCAACGTCCTTTACTCAGCAGATCTTCTGAGTAAAGGACGTCGAGTCGAAAGATCTTGCAAAAACTCCGTTGTTTAATTTTCCTTCGTCGCTTATTCCTTTATTTATGGATACATCACGTTCCAAACTTTCGTGATTCAGTTATACATACACACACATATATATACATATATATATATATATATATATATATTATAATAATATATTTATATATATATGTATAATATATATATATATATATATATATCGGCACAGTAAACATTAAATAACACCCAAAGGGCAACAAAATACACCACACCCTTCTCCAGTCACTATTATGAACAAACAATAAAAAAAATAAATTAATAAAAAAAAAAAACCAGCAATGCAGTTGTAACAGCGTCAATTTCCAGCAAGTGACTTTTTTTTTTTTTTTTTTTTTTTTTTTTTTGTTTTGCTAAAATATCTTTTTGAAGTTTCCTTCAGTTATATTTCCTCCTGAATTTACTGACGCTTCTCAGGCCAAGGTTTTATCAGGGATGTTTGCGCTTGGCTGGCAACATTCGCACTAAAAAGGGGTCGTCTCATCAGACAATTTGATCACCAAAATCTCCTTCATTCCACTCCAATTTTTGGTTACCAGAAATTCCTTCATTCCACTCGAATTTTTGATTACCAAAAATTCCTACAATCCACTCGAATTTTTGGTTGCGAAAAATTCCTTCATTCCACTCCAATTTTTAGCTACCAAAAATTCATTTATTCCGCTCCAATTTTTGGTTACCACAAATTTCTTCAACCCACTCCAATTTCTGGTTAAGCTTGTAACTGTAAGTACGCTTCGTTGTAGTATATCCGTGCCCTATGCCTCTGTGGTAAGATTCAAGACCATTTTGATAAGGATTGGCGCTTATATTTCCATTGTCACCTTATGCTTCAGTTAGTTGTTGACTTTATTTCCCATAATCCATGCTCTTTCCTTTACACTACAGGTGTAAAAAAAAGAAAAAAGAAAAAAAAACCCGCAGTTTCGTCAGCTCAATCGAGTTTTCTATATAGCGAACAATGCTGTATGAACCTCTCAGCCACGACTCATGAAACTTTCAGCGACGTCCCGGTGGGGGCCTGCGTTGTTGGCACCGCTATAGGTGCCAGATGCACGATTATGGTTGCCTTTATCCTTAAATATAATAAAGACTACTGAGGCTATAAGGCTGCAATTTGATATGTTCAATAAATGGAGGGTGAATGATCACCATACCAGTTTGCAGCCCTCTAGACGCAGACGTTTTTCAGATCTGAGGGCGGACAATAAAAGTGCGGACGGACGGATAAACAAATAGCCTTCTCAATAGTTTTCTTTTATAGAAAACAAATAAAAACTAGGCTTCAGTAGAGATATTTTTGCTACAGTTGTAAGTAACGTTGGGTTCTTGTCAGTATTTAAGCAGTAAGATTCATGCATTATGCCTCTTTGAATGAAGGATCCATGATCTATAATTCATGGGGTAAGTCTGCAATTTTTATCATATTCCATACACACACACACACACACACAATTACACCTGCCAACAGCAGCGAACAAATCAGGAACACGATCCCGCACATCTGTTGTTTATCAGAGAACATGTTTTTACAGTTCGTCGCCAAATGATGTGATGGCAAATGAACACAAATGAAAGATAAATATCAGAAAGAGATAAAATACTAACGGGAAGCCAAAGGCATCAATCACAGGGGGGAAAAAAATAACGCCCTCATAAAGATGTAAATCACAAAATCCCGTGAAAAACATTTTTGCATTTGAATGCCACACTCTGAAACCATAAATAAGAAAAAAGCTTAAATAAACATAGGGTAAAAAGGATTCTCGCAAATAATACGAATGAAATGCAAACATAGAATGCTGGTTCGGACTAAATACAAAGAAAAATTTAAATACGACAGAAAATTCAAATACGACAGAGAGGGCAAACATGAACAATAAAATAACAGGGGAAAAACTAAGGCAAAAATCAGCACCAGACGCTAAATGAAACAACTTACGAAATAGGGTGAAGTAACGAAAAAATAACGCGAAACACTGACGAAAAATAATACAAGAAATATGAAATAACGAAAACCAAAAACAGCGTAAAAACAAAGTAACAAATAACAATAGTCAAAGGATGAAACAGATGAAACACAAAACACATATGAACACAAACGAAATACAGGCACTGAAATAATAGACGTATTATCAATAAAAGATGAGAGATGATCGCAGATACCAGAGAAAGTACAGAAGAAATACAGACTCTAAAACAACAGACAAAATACAAACTGGAAATGAAAGACGAAACACGCAAAGTACACAACAGCAAAACAACCGAAACGGGAAGACTAAAATAGCATAGAAATGCAAATATAAAATGAGTCAAAGAAGAACTACTTTTTTTGTTATTTCTACATCCCCTCTTCGCCCTTATATCTGCCACATGTGTAGCTCAGAGTTCAGACGATGCAAATCATTATGGGCAACCCTTTTCTGTGATGTTCATTCATGTTCGGCGGCATTCTTCTTGCATCAGACCCACTTTTCCCCTCTTCCTAGAGTGTACTGCTAGATCACTTGCTTTCCCCCTCTCTGTCAGTTATATGGTCCCAAGTTCCCCTTCCACACAACTTTCCCTCGCCTACTTACTGCCACAGCTTATTTTTTCCCCTGACATTTTTACCCCATCGTATAAAAAAGCTCCTCCCCCACCTTCAGGGCGCCATTTGCACTCTAATGTACATGCACACACGTATACTCCTTATACACGCACCAAAGAACATAGGCTACATCTGTGTACATGTACACATGTCCTCATTATGCATGCACTAAGGGACATGGGCTACATCTGCGGCAAATACACGCGTATAACTATAACTGACTATCGTCCATCGTATGTAATATTCAACGTTCCTGGGATTTTTGCAATCAACGTTTGTTTGTATGGTGTTTTTACGTTGCATGGAACCAGTGGTTATTCTTCCGAACCACGTCGACGGTGAACTTCTATCACCAGAAATACACATCTTTTACCCCTCAGTGGAATGCCAGAGAATCGAACTCGCGGCCTCCGGGGTGGCAGGCCAATACCACACTGATCACGCCACTGAGGCGCTTCGCAATCAACGTTTGGATGATGAAGAATGACACTTGCTGCCTTCAAAACGTTCATATGCCACGTGTCTCCGCCATGTGTCTCCTTCATCCTTACGTCAACGCATCAGATGAAATCGTTCCTACAGCAGTCATTCTCTTTTTTATTTTCTCCCCTTGTAGGAAAAGCTTTCGAATCCTGAGAAAGCCTTCCCTAAACCCAAGGTCAATACCCAGGAGCAATAAACGCTCCCAGGATGAATGAAAGTGGCTGCCCTCCAACTTCGCCCGGGCTCCTTTATCCGACGGCGGGCGTTAAACTATCGCGGCTTCTCAAATGGCCCAATTAGGTTGTTTAAGAGCCTCTTTCGTCTGGCCTATCTCGCCGTGCGGACATGAAGCAAACCTGCACGTACAAACTTATGCACGCACTTGCACAATCTGGGACTTAAGTTTTTTTTTTTTTTTTTTCTGCGAAATACATTCTCTACAGAAACATGCAAAGTTCCATGCATTCATTCCTTCCAAAAATGAAAATGGTCTTATACTAGAATGAATATTTTATACATGAAACTGGGTAACGTTCAAAAACCTTTTAATATATATTATATAATATTTTATATATTATATATATATATATATAGATTAGTATATATATGATATATATTATATAATAGATATATATATCTATATAGATATATATCATCTATATATAGATTTAATATATATATATATATTATATATATATGATATATATATATAATATAGATATATTATCTATATCTATATATGATATATATATATAGATATATATAGATATATATATATATAGTATATATGATATATATATATATATATATATATAGTATATATATTATATTATTATATATATATATATATATATATAGTAGATATAGATAGATATATATATATATAGATTATATATTATTTGATATATATTTTATTTATATATATATATATATATATATATATATACTATATATATATATATATACATATAATATATATATATATATATTATATCCCAACACATTAAAACACGCATTTACTAAAACCCTTCTTTCCACGATTAAAAAAGAAATACCCAAGAAAGACGTCCACTCTCGCATCGACATATATGCAACAGAGCGAAAGAAGCTTTCAAAGCATTAAAAAACCATACTTGAATATTCATTAAATATACATAAACATACATTAAAGTCGACTCTAAAAGCTGCAACAAACGCAGAGGGTAATTTTTTTTTTCTCTCTCTCTCTCGCGCTTTCTTTCTCTCTCTTATTCATGCTTAACTGCCTGCAGTAAATCGTTTGGAAAATAAATGTACTTATCGTATACATTTTGAATCAGCACAGGCGCTGCTGGAGACAGACAGACCGTGTATGCCACGCTTATTACGTATTTACAGTGAATAGAAGGTAGTCACCGACGTTGAATACATGTTCGGTACCTGGTATGTATTGGATACTAATGCTGTGTGTGTCTACATTGCAGTAAAATAACTCATATGAACAAGCCAACAACTTACTCACACACAGATCGCAGATATGTTGAATACAAGTCGACGACCTTGTTGGTAAGCCTAAACAGTATCTGCCAAAGATTCGTTTACCATTTAAGGTGGCTAACTTGTTTTCAACATGTTTGATAAGTTGTTGAAATATTTATGACATGTTTGCCACATGTTTGTGATAAGTATGCAATGAGTTGCAAGCCTGTTTGGGACATATTTTCAACATGTCTGTGATATGTATGTGATGAGTTGCTAGTCTGTTTGAGGCACATTTTCAAAATATTTGTGATATTAATGACAAGTTGCTAGCCTGTTTGAGACATATTTTCAACTTGTTTGTGATATGTATGTGATCATTTCTAGCACATGTTTAAGACGTTTTCAACATATTTGTGATAGGCATGTGATAAATTGCTAGCCTGTTTGAGCCACATATTCAACATGTTTGTGATAATGTTAAATAATGAATAAGTTGGGGGGCCTTAGCCTGTATGCTATATGATAAGGTCGCTAAGCATGTTTGAGACATTTGTAACAAGTCTGTGACATGTATATGATATGTTCCCGACACGTGGGCACGCCCTGAGGAAGAATTGGATGCCGGGTCCGTGTTGGACATCGGGTATGTGTTCAATGCTGGGTAGGCGCTGGATACCTGGCAGAAGTTGGACACCAGACATGCGTTGGACATGAAGTACCGCATCAACTTTAATAAATCTCTCGCCGGTAAAATCGCTCTGGAAGTTACGCAAGCCTATGTATATGTACGTAGTACCTGCCACGCTGCGTAAAAGAGGTGAGACCTCAAACACTAGCCTGACGTTGCTAGCCTGTGAGAGTACGCAGATGATCAAACGAAAAGCGTTAATTGAGGTGATATTCACCAATAACAGAAGCAAACGTAAACGATTAATTTTGCAGCCCAGGAAGAGATCTTGGGAGGGAATAATAATAATAATAATAATAATAATAATAATAATAATAATAATAATAATAATAATAATATGTGGCGCCGTGGAGGAGTTGGTTAGGTCTTCAATAGACTTAAGTCAAGTTAAGCAACATTGGGGCTGGTCAGTCGTTGGATGGGTGACCGCTCTCCTCTGCGTTGATTCCTTGGGAAAGGATCTTTACCATAATTTCAGCTGTAAATGAGTACCTATCCCTGATGGGGTAGGGCCCAGCTATGGGTTAAATAGCAAAGCTCAGCAATGATGGAAAGAAATGAAGGAATAAACGACATCAACTTTAATAAATCTCTCGCCGGTAAAATCGAAAATCTCTCGGAAGTTACGCAAGCCTATGTATATGTACGTAGTACCTGCCACGCTGCGTAAAAAAGAGGTGAGACCTCAAACACTAGCCTGACGCTGCTAGCCTGTGAGAGTACGCAGAATGATCAAACGAAAAGCGTTAATTGAGGTGATATTCACCAATAACAGAAGCAACGTAAACGATTTAATTTTGCAGCCCAGGAAGGAGATCTTGGGATTTGGGACTAATAATAATAATAATAATAATAATAATAAATAATAATAATAATAATAATAATATGTGGCGCCGTGGAGGGAGTTGGTTAGGTCCTTCAATAATGACTTAAGTCAAGTTTAAGCAAACATTGGGGCTGGTCAGTCGTTGGATGGTGACCGCTCTCCTCTGCGTTGATTCCTTAGGGAAAGGATCTTTACCATAATTTCAGCTGTAAATGAGTACCTATCCCTGATGGGGTAGGGCCCAGCTATGGGTTAAATAGCAAAGCCTCAGCAATGATGGGAAAGGAAGAAATGAAGGAAATAAACGACATCAACTTTAATAAATCTCTCGCCGGTAAATTCGCTCTGGAAGTTATTACGCAAGCCTATGTATATGTACGTAGTACCTGCCACGCTGCGTAAAAGAGGTGAGACCTCAAACACTAGCCTGACGTTGCTAGCCTGTGAGAGTACGCAGATGATCAAACGAAAAGCGTTAATTGAGGTGATATTCACCAATAAACAGAAGCAAACGTAAACGATTAATTTTGCAGCCAGGAAGAGATCTTGGAGGGATGGGAATAATAATAATAATAATAATAAATAATAATAATAATAATAATAATAATAATAATAATATATGGTCGCCGTGGAGGAGGAGTTGGTTAGGTCGTCAATAGACTTAAGTCAGTTAATTAAGCAACATTGGGATGGTCAGTCGTTGGATGGGTGACCGCTCTCCTCTGCTGTTGATTCCTTGGGAAAGGATCTTTACCATAATTTCCTCAGTCTACTCAGCTGTAATGAGTACCTATCCCTGATGGGGTAGGGCCCAGCTATGGGTTAAATAGCAAAGCTCAGCAATGATGGAAAGAAATGAAGGAATAAACGACAACGACGTAAATGGAACCTCTGCAACAGAGGAGCTTCGTCCGGCAACCAGGTATTCAACCCAATTGAAGGGGAAGACGGTCAGGTACTTGGAGGTCGTCATCCAGCAACTGATCACCACAACGAAAGTAATCACAGCCTGAGATTGGAGCTACAGAGGCAAAAGGAAAAAAGGAAGAAATGGACAAGAGAAGAAAATAATGGAAATATGGAGATGCTACAATCAGAAGCAACCCGACGGAGAGAGGATATAGAAGAAGATTGATCAACATCTGGAATGAGAGGAATAACACCCCCCAAACAGAGCAGAGGCTGGCAGACCAAGTAAGGAACATAAAGAAAAAGAACTGGCTCTCTCCCCAACAGAAAGAGAAGAACTGGAAAGGGAAATGTCACACGACAACGAATTACACGAAGACGAACTGAGAGACGATGCCACAGAAGACGACAGGGAGGATGAAGTATCAAACAACGACACACGAAGAACCACGACGAAGTAACAGAGAGGACGGAACAGGGGGATGGGTAGAAAAGATTAGACAATGGATGGAGACAGATACAGTGAGAACAAAGATCCCCTCCATGAAAGCCTACAACACCAAGAAAATTAGGGAGAAAACAAGTGAGGTCAATGAAATAAATGGGCCTAATACACACCAACCAGTATCACAGAAACAAATAACTTGACATATCAGGAGCAAGATTAGTAGCAGACTGATGGGGATTCGAACACCAACACCACCGTCACAACCAACCCAACAGAAAGCAAAACAGCAACCTCCTTGGAAAAGGCGCCTGGAAAAGCAAATCATGGTGATGAGATCTGACTTGAGTAAACTGTTAAAGAGATGGCAGAAAAAAGGCTAAGAAGCAAGAAAACAAGGGAGGAACTCAACGAGAATACAAAGTACAAGAGAGGGGTATAAACAACACAATAGAAGATGTAAAACAGAGGCTTAAGGCCAAAGCACAGATCCAACGGTACATGAACAGGAATAAGGGATACCAACAGAACAAACTATTCGGAACAACCAGAAAAGACTATACAGCCAACTAAGAGGGAAAGACAACCACCCAGAAATTCCTGAAGCCGAACCAAGTAAGAGACTCTGGGTGGGAAACATATGGATCCGTATCACACAACAAACATGCAACATGGCTCCAGGAAGTCAAGGAAGAAGAAACAGGGAGAATAAAACAAAGATTCACAGAACATCACGACAGACACAGTCAGACACCAACTAAAGAAAATGCCAAACTGGAAAACCCCAGGTCCCGATGAAGTCCATGGATACTGGCTCAAAAACTTCAAGGCCCTACACCCACGAATAGCAGAGAAACAACTCCAAGCATTGTATCTCAAATCACCAAGCACCCCCAAAAAAAAAAAGGATGACCACAGGAAAAGAACATCCTTAGTACAAAAAGACAAGAGTAAGGGAAATATAGCCAGTAACTACAGGCCTATCACCTGCCTACCAATAATGTGGAAGTTACTAACAGGTATCATCAGTGAAAGGCTATACAACTACCTAGAGGAGACAAACACCATCCCCTACCAACAGAAAGGCTGCAGAAGGAAGTGTAGGGGCACAAAAGACCAGCTCCTGATAGACAAAATGGTAATGAAGAACAGTAGGAGAAGGAAAACCAACCTAAGCATGGCATGGATAGACTATAAGAAAGCCCTTCGACATGATACCACACACATGGCTAATAGAATGCCTGAATATATGGGGCAGAGGAAAAACACCCATCAGCCTTCCTAAAAAATACAATGCGCAACTGGAATACAATACTTACAAGCTCTGGAATAAGACTAGCAGAGGTTAATATCAGGAGAGGGATCTTCCAGGGCGACTCCACTGTCCCCACTACTCTTCGTAGTAGCCATGATTACCCATGACAAAAGTACTACAGAAGATGGATGCCGGGTACCAACTCAAGAAAAGAGGCAACAAAATCAACCATCTGATGTTCATGGACGACATCAAGATGTATGGTAAGAGCATCAAGGAAATAGATACCCTAATCCAGACTGTAAGGATTGTATCTGGGGACATCAGAATGGAGTTTGGAATAGAAAAAATGCGCCTTAGTCAACATACAAAAAGGCCCAAAGTAAACGAGAACTGAAGGGATAAAGCACCAGATGGGAGCAACATCAAACACATAGATGAGACAGGATACAAATACCTGGGAATAATGGAAGGAGGAGATATAAAACACCAAGAGATGAAGGACACGATCAGGAAAGAATATATGCAGAGACTCAAGGCGATACTCAAGTCAAAACTCAACGCCGGAAATATGATAAAAGCCATAAACTACATGGGCAGTGCCAGTAATCAGATACAGCGCAGGAATAGTGGAATGAGGACGAAGGCAGAACTCCGCAGCATAGATCAGAAAACCAGGAAACAAATGACAATACACAAAGCACTACACCCAAGAGCAAATACGGACAGACTATACTAACACGAAAGGAAGGGGGAGAGGACTACTAAGTATAGAGGACTGCGTCAACATTGAAAACAGAGCACTGGGGCAATATCTGAAAAACCAGTGAAGACGAGTGGCTAAAAGAGTGCATGGGAAGAAGGACTAATAAAAGTAGACGAAGACCCAGAAATATACAGAGACAGGAGAAATGACAGAAGAACACAGGACTGGCACAACAAACCAATGCACGGGACAAATACATGAGACAGACTAAAGAACTAGCCAGCGATGACAATTGGCAATGGCTACAGAGGGGAGAGCTAAAGAAGGAAACTAAGGAATGATAAAACAGCGGCACAAGATCAGGCCCTAAGAACCAGATATGTTCAAAGTACGATAGAACCTAAATAACATCTCTCCCATATGTAGGAAGTGCAATACGAAAAATGACCATAAACCACATAGCAAGTGAATGCCCGGCACTTGCACAGAACCAGTACAAAAAGAGGCATGATTCAGTGGCAAAAGCCCTCCACTGGAGCCTGTGCAAGAAACATCAGCTACCTTGCAGCAATAAGTGGTACGAGCACCAACCTGATGAGTGATAGAAAACGATCAGGCAAAGATCCTCTGGGACTATGGTATCAGAACGGATAGGTGATACGTGCAAATAGACCAGAACGTGACGTTGACTGACAAAGTCAAGAAGACAGTATCTACATTGATGTCGCAATACCATGGGACACCAGAGTTGAAGAGAAAGAGAGGGAAAAAATTGATAAGTATCAAGATCTGAAAAATAGAAATAAGAAGGATATGGGATATGCCAGTGGAAATCCGTACCCATAATCATAGGAGCACTAGGCACGATCCCAAGATCCCTGAAAAAGGAATCTAGAACAAAAACTAGAGGCTGAAGTAGCTCCAGGTCTCATGCAGAAGAGTGTGATCCTAGAAACGGCACACATAGTAAGAAAAGTGATGGACTCCTAAGGAGGCAGGATGCAACCCGGAACCCCACACTATAAGTACACCCAGTCGAATTGGAGGACTGTGATAGAGCAAAAAAAAAAAAAAAAAAAAAAAAAAAAACAAAAAAAAATAATAATAATAATAATAATAATAATAATAATAGGCAGAATTTAGCGAATTAATCTTATATATTATGTTTTCTATTTTTCTTATTACTCGCTTTTCTGGCTCGGTGATGCTTCTTAATAATTGGCCAATATTCATATGGGGAATAATGCTGAAAGTGGTATTTTATTCAGAACAGGCTTTATTAGTCAAAACCTGGTATTATCAGTATACTGGTATTATCAGAATCCTGGTGTATGGACCTGCGGATCGTCTTTCCATACAACAGTATACTGATAATACCCGTTTTTGACTAATAAATCCTGTTTTAAATAAAATACCACTTTCAGCATTATCTGAATATTGGCCAATTATTAAGAAGTATCGCTGAGCCAAAGGCGAGTAATAGGAAAAAAATAGAAGATATAATAATAATAATAATAATAATAATAATAATAATAATAATAATAATAATAATAATAATTACACAGAGACTTTGAGGTTAAGCTAGTTTTTAAACTATCGCTAAAGCTAATAATATAAAAAATTTGCTAAAGCTAATAATATCAAAAATTTGTATTGCCACAAGTAAATGAAAATCCAGCAGCATCTGCCACTACCTTTCAAATGATATAGAAACTGACTGAATACACCCGGTCATGCCATGCAATTCAAAGTTGATATACAAAAGTATCAATTCGAGCCTGATATAAATCCACCAGGAGCAACAACAACATTCTTTAAATATATAAAATATATAACAGATGTAGACCATTTCAATCATACGTTCAATCTCTCTCTCTCTCTCTCTCTCTCTCTCTCTCTCTCTCTCTCTCTCTCTCTCTCTCTCTCTCTCTCTCTCTCCTAGAAGCGTTTGCACTCTCCTCTCTATAATATAAATTTCAATACTACCAACATGATGGTTATCGCTTACATGTAACTAACTCCATCTGTCAGCGTATTCCTAAACGCTGTTTTCAGCAAACAGTAAATTCCCAAATAATAAAATCCCGATTGATACCACATCATTCGCTGGTTCCCGATGCAGTGTTGCTCAATACCCAGCTAGCAATATCAACAGCGGACAAAATGAGTAAGTTCCTGGGAAGGTACACAAGGAAATACACCCGGTGTAAAAGATCTACTGTGTATGTACACAAAGGCCCGGCATTCATGCGTGACTGGAATATGTATGCTTATTTCGGCAAAAAGTAATGATACAATGCGAAAGCATAAATTCGCGTGCTAGCGCGTGCGCAGCAGAGAGAGAGAGAGAGAGAGAGAGAGAGAGAGAGAGAGAGAGGAGAGAGAGAGAGAGAGATTGTTCACAGTATAGAGAGGAAAGCGAGATATTATTAACTATACTGAGAGGAAATTCAAGGCTTGGATACGAGTCAGCGAGCGAAAATACGGAAAGAAATAATTCACTGGACGAGAGAGAGAGAGAGAGAGAGAGAGAGAGGGGGAAGAGAGAGAGAGAGAGAGAGAGAGAGAGAGAGAGAGAGAGCTTTACCTGCATTGAGACAGAAAGTTGAAGGTATGGATACGAATTTACAAGAGAAATAAAAGGGAATACAATCTTTCATAGCACGAGAGAGAGAGAGAGAGAGAGAGAGAGAGAGAGAGAGAGAGAGAGAGAGGCACTCCGCCTCTTCCGGATGTAAATGCAAGTAATATACAATCTATCATTCCTAAGAGTTTCCACGTGCAAGTAATACTGGAACAGCATCTACACCTTTAAGGCATCCCCAGTGGAAACACAACATCTCCATTTCATCCCCTCCATTGCCCATCCCCCCCCCCCCCCCACCCACCCCCCCCCCCAACACACACACACACACAACCCCCAACCCCCGCCAGGCAGCCACTGAAGAAAAAAAATACATTAAATCCCAAATATCCCTGACCTCTAAAATGAGAAAACGGAGAAGGACAAAAAAAAAAAAAAGTTTGAAAAGAGCGGTTGCGTGAAGTCCTTCTCGGACTGTCTTCAGAAATATTGCATTTCGAGACGTATCCTTAAATCCCTATCTCCGGCGACCTGCAAAATGAGGACCAAAGGTTAAACAATTGGAAAGTGGGGAACATAACCCCCCCCCCACCCCCACCCGTTTTTTTTTTTTTTTATCATATACCCACAATTTTTTTCATTTTAAATGCTAACCCTTTGTGCCTCCTAGCCCCCCCCCCCCCCCCCCCCCCCACCCCCCCCCCCCCCCCCCCAACAGGAAGAAAAGCCTCAACAAATAACAAAAATACAAAATAAATAAAAAATAACATTTTGGATATAGGGGTATCGGTTAACCCTTTCTGATCTGCAATCACAAAAATTTTTTTAAATTCAAAAAAGATTGGAAAAGGAGGTATCGGTCAACCCTTTTTGATCTATCATGCCAGAGCGTAAATAAATGACTAAAGATAATCTTAACCGCAAAAGCAATACTACAGAGGGGAAAAAATGGACATTGAGCACCTTTAAAACGCCATTTAAAAAAAAATAGCACCATTATCGTTCATCTTAGCTGCAAAACCAATACAACAAAGAAAAAAAAATGGACATTGACCACCTTTCAAACGCCTTTTTAAAAAAAGACCCAATATCTTAAAAAAAAGACCCAATATCTTAAAAAAAGACCCAATATCTAAAAAAAAGACCCAATATCTTAAAAAAAGACCCAATATCTTAAAAAAAAAGAACCAATATCTTTAAAAAAGACCCAATATCTTAAAAAAAGACCCAATATCTTTAAAGAAAGACCCAATATCTTAAAAAAATCCAATATCTTAAAAAAAGACTCAATAAAAGACCCAATATCTTAAATAAAAGACCCACTATTTTAAATAAAAGACCCAATACCTTTCACCTTAACTGCAAGAGCAATACTACGAAGGAGAAAATAAAAGGACACTGACCACCTTTAAAACGCCATTTAAACAAATAGCCTCAGTATCTTTCATCTTAACTGCAAAAGCAATACAAGAAATGAAAAACAAAACAAAACAAAACAAAAATGGACAATTACCACCTTTCAAGAGCCTTTAAAAAAAATTACCCCAATATCTTTACCTCTTGACCACAAAAGCAATACGACAATGAATAACAAAAACAAAACAAAAATTTACATTGAACACCTTTAAAACGCCATTTAAAAAATATCCCAAACATTTTCATCCTTAAAAAAAAAGAAAAAACAGAGAGAGAGAGAGAGAGAGAGAGAGAGAGAGAGAGAGAGAGAGAGAAGCTGTAGAGTATGGCTACATTCGCAAAGCCATCTGAGACTTCCGTGTGAGCCCTTTAAATACGTTATTGTACATTTCTAATTTCATAGAGGATTTATAAGAAATAGCGAAAAATAGTTGAAAATAGAGGAAAGGGATATTGCGCAAATGTATCAGCTCTTAAAATAAATTCTAAAAAGTAAGAGTATCTTTTTTTTTTCTGTATAGTGTTTTTACGTTCCATGGAACCAGTGGTTCTTCAGCAACGGGACCAACGGCTTAACGTGACTTCCGAACCACTTCGAGAGTGAATTTCCATCACCAGAAATACACATCGCTCACTCCTCAATGGAATGCCCAAGAATCGAACTCGCGGACACCGAGGTGGCACGCCAACACCATACCGACCACGCCACGAAGGCGCTTTAAAAAGTAAGAAAAAGGTAATTCAGAAAATATTCATGGGATCATTTCAAAACACCGTAATCTTTAATAAAACAGTTTTTATCACGCATACATTCTGCCCTCAAAAAAGATAAGAGCAAAAAAAAATGTAAGGGGGAAAGAAGGGAGGGGGGGGGGGGGGGGGGGGGGGGGGGGCAAACCCCTTTTTGGACTATCTCGGTAGGAGGTGCATAATGGATAAAAGTGAGTCCCCGAGGTAAGGTCCCGAGGAGGTATCCTTCGCTATTACAGCCGGAAAGGATACAGAAAACGGGCCGCGTTGAAGCTTTTATCGGAAAGAAAGTTAACTTTTATAGTTTTGTTCTCCGTCAATTCCATCTCCTTCCTGCTTTTGGGATGTTTGGCTGTTCGGGTGTTTCAAGTACTACTTCATTTCAAAGGAGCATCAGTTTTCTAGAATAAACAGTATTTTCTATTTTTAGCATAAACAGTGAATATATATCTCCAAATGTTTCAGCGGCTAGGAAATATTTACACTGTACATATATATATAGATCATATATATATATATATATATATATAGATATAGATAAGATATATAAGTATATACACACACACACACACACACACATATATATATATATATATATATATATATATATATTAGTCTAATATATATTTCTAAGCCTTCCGACTCAATGTCATTTACTTTAAGCATATAATATAGTATATATATATATATATATATATATATATATATATATATATATATATATACATATATAGTGTGTGTATGAGAGAGAGAGAGAGAGAGAGAGAGAGAGAGAGAGAGAGAGAGAGAGTGCTTAATCTGCATATATAATCTGGAAAACAACGTCTTTTGATCCTACGCACAGCAGAGCCTTGGGCACTGAGGTAATAAGAAATCTCTTTAGAATTTATCTCGCTGAAATTATGCAGTCGTTTATTGATGAAATACACCGCTGGCAGGGAATGCAAACTAAGATTATAGTGTGCATGCAGATAACTGATGAATGCTTCAGCTATGCATACTCTCTCTCTCTCTCTCTCTCTCTCTCTCTCTCTCTCTGTATGTATGTATGTGCTACAACTCCAATATTCTGTTTCAGTGTTATTTTACACAAGGGTGCTAAGGTCTTTTGCGAGTTACTAAGCGCTGATTTCTTTTGTTTATATGGTGTTTTTACGTTGCATGGAACCAGTGGTTATTCAGCAACGGGACCAACGGCTTTACGTGACTTCCGAAACCGAACGTCGAGAGTGAACTTCTATCACCAGAAATAACACATCTCTCACTCCTCAATGGAATGGCGAGAATCGAACCCGCGACCACCGAGGTGAAAAGCAAACACCAAACCAACCACGCCACTGAGGCGCTCATTTCTTGTGCACGAACAAAATATTTGCAAACAAACAATATACACCACACATACAGTGTATATGTACATGTATTTACATATTATATATATATATATATATTACATATATAGATATATACATATATATTATTATATAGATAGATAGATAGATAGGTAGAAATAGATATATGTATAGATATATATATACTATATATTTATAATAATATATATACGATATACATATACAATTAGCTTATAAGTACATACAGCAATGAAGATAACGCCTCACATTCTAAGCAGCCACTTTGCGTCCAGTCCAGTACATCGCTTAAACCCCTTGATGTAGACATGAAAAAAATGTCTACTTCCCTCCTCCCACTATGCCCCCCCCCCCACCCCCCCCCCCCCGCCTTCCTTCCCTCCACCC
>NC_087207.1:69983514-69991014 GCF_015104395.2 Macrobrachium nipponense
TTGAATATAAGAAAAAAGCTTAGTATATAGTGTTTTCTGAAAGTGACGCAGGACCCTTTCCAAACCTTAAAAGTAAAATTTATTAAGCCTTGATAGAAGGGTACAACGATTCTTTCTTCTTCTTGTAAAAAAAAAAAAAAAACAGGCAGGAATCTCTATAGATAATAAAAAAGAAACACAAAAAATACTGAGCTATCAAAGAAATGCGAAGTAATGGACTCTCCTTCTTAGTCAATGCCAACCACCTCGCCACAGGATCTGGAAAGTGAATGGTAAGAGGGACTAATCCCACTAACGACACCCTGCAAGTCCATCAAGATGACGGGTTACCGCCGTGGGTATCATTGTATGGCAGCCAGGGTGCTCCTTAAGTCCAACATCCCAGGGGGCAAATGAAGCGCGCAAGCAGGTACAGGTATACACCTCCCAGTCCACCCAGGTATCCCAGGGGAGTCCAGCAACCCGACCCGGAAGATGGCATGAAATAATACTGACGGGATGAATGCCCTGGGGCCTGGCCACCGCAAGAGCCTCAACCAAGTTCACGGTTTGCCCCAAGGTAATGGGCACCTTGAGTGACGCCACCCGGATGTTTTACAAAAAGTCCATTACGGCGATGCCCCACAGCCTGTCATCACCAGCTAGTCTCGACAAATCAAAGACAACGACTTCGTAACCCGAGTTAGACGTCTACTGTATAGGGGGAGGCGTATTTTGGGTACCACTAGGTTTAGCTCGGAGACCTGTGTGCCCTTGGTAGCTGGGCATTTGACTTGAACCTCTGAGCATCCCTTTCAGTCGGGATTTTGCCTCAGGGTTTATAATGCATGCACATTTGAGCCTTTTCCATCACGCCCTTATACAGTTCCTTTAGTTGGGACTCTAACGCTGACGTTTCAAAAGCATACGTAGTTGAGCCTTTTCCATCACGCCCTTAAAAAGTTCCTCTAATTGGGACTTTGCCTCCGACTTTAAAAAGCATAAACAATGAAGCCTTTTCCTTCACAACCTTAAAAAGTCCCTTTGACTCAGGGTTTAAAAAAAAAAAACATACACAGATGAGCCTTTCCCCAACGCTTTTACAAAAGCCTTTTCCAGATGGGCATTTGATACACGTCTTTGTAAATCCTTTGTAGTGGAGCCTTTGATACGCGCCTTTAAAAGGCTCTTGGAACTGTGACACTACCCGCCTTCAAAACTTCGAAAACGAAAGTCCTATTCAATGGAAAAAAAAAGTGATAAAGAAATACGACGGACTGGAAATCCCTCACTCCTCCGATGTAAATGAAAAGTAAATATAGCTTTTGCAATCAAGAGCAAAAAATAATGGCCTTTCAAAAGTTTCTGCAACCGAGTAATGGGCGGTAAATTTTCAATCAAATAGAGGAATCTCCAAAAAATAACTAGTCTTACACAGCAGGAGAGCGCTGCCTTCTCTTGAAATTATTTCAAAACATATCTCTATTCTCCTGTCTGTCAGCAAAACCATAATTCTCTGAAATGAAGCAAACCGGCACAGATAATTCACGAATACGTAAAAACCACACAAGATCCAAACAAACAAATAAAAAATAATAGATAAACATAGTTGCATAGTGTGAAATATCAAATGGAAAACGGTTCAATACCGCCAACTACAGTATCACCTCACGAAAAATATTGAATAAAATAAATGAAAAAAAAAAAAAAAAAAAAAAAACAGAGGTCGATATATAAAATCCCCACATGCCAACCAGCACATAAATACACCTATTATATTTTCCATGTAATGTGAAATACAACAAGACTATAAACAAAATATAAACGAAAAACTGACAAAGAAAGCTCAGCAAAAATTACCTCAGCAAAAAGACAGCAACTTGCAGCAATTCTGTGCAACTGCAGAGAGCGGGAGAATGGCGAAGGAAATAAAGAAAAAGGAGAAGAGTATATATAGATAACTGCAAGAATACCCGAATAGCATTCTTGAGAGGGGGGGAAGAGAAGAAGAAGAGGAAGAGGGAACTTAGCCCGAAAAAGCAGATAAGGGGGGAAAAGGCGCCCACCATCTAAAAGGACAGTCCCGAGCTGAGGTGCATTAGGCTAATGTCGTCCACATTTCCTTTTGGCTACTTGATGGCATCCCGGCAGCAGGAAGCATTCTGATGGGGCGTGGGTTGGGAGGGGCCGCCCGCCCGGCTACCCGCCCGGCTACCCGCCCGGCTACCCGCCCGGCAACCCGCCCGGCAACCCGCCCGGCTGCCCGTCCTCCAAGAACTTCCATTCGCCCACTTTAACGGGTTGGGGGAGGATGGATGAAGTCCCAGGCACCGGTTGGAGTGGGCGAGGTATGATTTCTCATCAGTAGTGGTTGGTGGAGCATCTGGCGTTTCCAGTCCCGAATGTCATGGCAGGGCTCTAAAGGGGCCCCGCCCAAAACTTCAGATTCAAATTTCTCTCTGCTGTCCTCAACAGCAATGGTGGAGATGATGAGGTTTCCGAAGAAACGATGATTAACCTCCGTCAATAATGGAGACGACTTAGTGGTTATATACTCGTTTCAATGAGAAACAGAAACAAAAGGCTCTCTAGTCCTCATCAAATTATCTGCACTTCAACGACCCTTAACTCCAACAATAACTGTATAACTTATAAAGGAAATCCTTATCCCAACAATAACTGTACAATTTAAAAAAATGAAATCCTTAACCTCCACAACAACAGTAGAATTTAAAGGGCCCACATCCCCAACAACAACAATAACACCATTTAAAAGGCCTCATCTCTCTCTCCTCTCTCCAACAAAAACGTTGGCGTTGAAGAGGACCCCATTTCCAACAGGATAAGTCGCTCCTCGGGAATTCCACATCCCCCAAACAGGGCTAACTTTTCCCTCGGGTTATTGGAGATAAAGCGTCGATGGCCACGGGGGAGAGGGGGGGAGTGTCCCCACCCGCCCCCCTTGTGGCTATTGAGATAAACGAATCCATAAATCAAAGAAATAAATAAGTGGAAAAGAAAGAAATGCGAGGGTGGAGAAATAAAAGCCAAGAGTACTGACTGGGGGGGATTGAGTGTTCGGTTAAAATCTCATCTATGAAATGGAATTTGCAATTTTCAGCCTCATGGTTGACAGCCTACTATTACAGCCTTGGGGCGTTTAAAAGGGGGAGAGAGAGAGAGAGAGAGAGAGAGAGAAGAGAGAGAGAGAGAGAGAGAAGAGAGAGAGGAAGGGTTTAAAGAAAGGAAGGGGGAAGAGTTAAAAGGGAAAAGGGAATAAAGGAAGTCATCGGAGAAATTGCTTTTATTGCTGTCGATGAAAAACGTTTTTTTTTTTCTTTTTGCGAAAGGTCGACTTTATTTTATTTTTATGTAAATATCTTTATCCTGTCTTTCTTTCTCCATTCAAGATAATAAGTGAGCAGAGCAAGATAACTAAAAATCAGTATCAATGACAACGACATTACGCATCTCTAAAGAACACCCCACCCCCTTCACTCTCTCTCTCTCTCTCTCTCTCTCTCTCTCTCTTCTCTCTCCCTCTCTCTCTTTGCGTAAATTGTTTTTGCTCACATCATAATCACAAACACGAAAAGTAAAACATTCCACCACCAATAATAATAATATAAAAATTAATAAATTATATATCTATATATGACTGGTAAAAATGTTCTGTTGCAACAGAATTCCGTCTATTAAAAAGGGCCCATAAAAACGCCAAAATATAGAAAGTAAGTAGTAAATTTCAGAGTGCTGTCTATCCCTTCAGGTACGTAATCTGACTAGAGAGACAGCAGTCTCTGAAATGTAGTACTTACTTTCTTTTTACTTTTTCGTATATTTTGCAATTCATTATTTTAGGTTATATTTTATTATTATTATTATTATTATTATTATTATTATTATTATTAATTATTATTATTATTATTATTATTATTATTATTATTATTATTATATTAGCTATCAGTTGTAAATATACTATTTCTAGTATATGAGCATAAAACAATAGACACTCCACATCCTATTAATCACTAACTTCTTCAATCTGTTAATTTCCTGGGTCTCATTGTGACCCAAAGCCACTTGCACCAATATCCTAAGATCTGTTGCAAGTTTCTAATTCGGTGGGGGCGAGGTGAGTAGTTCGATATTTGTTATCTTTATTTTTTTTTTAAACTAGAAATATGTCAAGCTCCCATATGTCAGAAAATAATGCCATAGGCCTACGACACTTTGGTCATCCATCTTTTGCCATTGGTCGAGAAGTCTAGCTTTCCCTCACAGTTCTACGATAAACTTAAAATGAACCCGTTATCTTGAATATCAACCTACATTGACTTTTTGCTTATAAAATTCAGTAAGAAAGGGGGAGGAGGAGGAGGAGGAGGAGGAATAATTATATGAAAATCAGAGGCCATTCGCTTGTTATAAGGCGGGGGGTAAGAGAGAAAAACACTTGAATAATTCAGTATACGTACGAAAAAAAAAAAGAATAAATAAATCCCAAACCCTTCCTTCACAAGTACCTGCTTCGTTGAATAAAAGAAGGAATTCTTTCTCAACACTAAAACAAACAGAGCTTGAACATTTAAGCCTAAATCGTATTTTGCGAGTTATATATTCATTACCACTTTTTTTTTTAATGTTGGGGATATTTCAATCAACGTTGCCCGGTATGGCAACTGACCTTGACCCTCAAAAGAAGACTCTCTCTCTCTCTCTCTCTCTCTCTCTCTCTCTCTCTCTCTCTCTCTCTCTCCTGAGCACTGTAAAACGATGAATCATTAACACAGTTGAAAAAAGTGCATGATAACGTGTGAAAGGAAATGAAAAATATATGTAACCTAAACATTCATTTTGAATAAAAAAAAAAAATCAAGGTAGGAAATCATTCGTATCTGAAAACAAATACAAATCGATTTTACCATCACCAAACATGAAAGAAAAAAAAAAACAACATGCAACGACGAGAAGGAATAAGTACAGAAACCACCTAAAATAGTTTTTATGGTTTCGGAGTCATCCACTCAACCTCGTTTCTCTTCTAAAATCTTGGTAAAAAAAAAAAAAAAAAAAAAAAAATAAGGGGAGGGGAGGAAAAAAAATCTCCCGGTTTCATTTATTATTGTGACATATCGGTTCAAATTACTCTCTTCCTCTTCTTCTCTCTTCTCTCTCTCTCTCTCTCTCTCTCTCTCTCTCGACGGCGGTTCATTACCGTATTAGATCAAGCCTCATTACGGCGTAATTGGGCCAAAAAATCCTTGAATCGCCGACGTTGAAGTGAAAAAGAGCCCTTTACCCCCCCCCCCCCCCCCTCCCCCCCCCCCCCCCCCCCACCCCCCCCCCCCCCCACCCCCCCCCCCCCAAAAACAATAACCCCGGGCCCACGAGAGTCGATACGAAAGTCTAAGGTGTCTTCCCGCCCCCTTTTTCCAGGCTAATCGACTGGATGGGATTCCTTCAGGTTTGGAAACAGGATGGGAATAAACGGGATCTTTTGGCGTTTTTAGCTTATCTATTTATTGATTCATTTGTTAATCTACTTTTCGTTACCGACTGGACAGGATTCCTTCGGGTTTCGAAACGGGATAAGAATCAATGGGAAATATATGGGGAGTTTTCTTGTCAAATGAAGGATTGGAATTCATGGAAATAATTTTTTGCAACGTTTTCGCGTTATCTATTTACTAATTAATTTGTTAATCTATCTGTCAATTTATCTTTTTTTCAATAACTAACCTCTCCCTTCTGTATTTCCCATTACCATCTGTTACGTCTTTCTAATGAACAACATATTCTTTGAACGTTTGAATTTCAAATCAGTGGCCCTTTGTGGGATTGTTCCATATGAATAAGGGTTATCTGCTGAATAATAATAATAATAATAAAATAATAATAATAATAATAATAATAATAATAATAATAAGACATGTGTCCGAGAAGGTCTGCTCCCTAATAATAATAATGATAATAAAATAGTGATTTAAAGCATCTTAATGTCAAATAGAGAATTTAAATATATGGAAGTGATTTTTTTTACTTAAGATGTTGGAAATGAGTGAAATTATTAGTTAGTTTATTTAGTTTATTCAAGGTGAAATACAGGATGTTGAAAATATAAGAAATTGTTGGATACATTTTTAGGTTACATAAAGGGTGGGAATATATAAACTGAACGCTAATAAAGCCTTTCTTTTAACGTAAATTGAAATGTGCTACAATCTCCGGTCAGATACAGCGTTGTTTCACCAACGTAAATTAAAATAAAAATGCCATTTTATTAAAAATTATTTTACTGTACTACTGTTTCACATCCACATTATTTACTCTTCGTATTTTTATTCTAATAAATAAGTCATAAATATCCTAACCTAAATTTCTGAATATTTAACTCAGTGCGAAACACATTTTTCAGACCTTTTCAAGGTCTTCCATGGACCTTTCCCAACCCCCAACAAGGACGACAATAGCAGCAACGACAACTGAGTAGTTTGTAAGGCTTAATCCCAGAGTAAGCGAAAAGGGATGGGGATAACTGGAAAGAGTATGAGCAACAGTCATGTCAAATCAAGAATGAGAATACGTAGGAATAATTTGATGCATTTCCTCATAAAGTAAAAGATAGATTAAAGTCTGGATTAAGAAATGGACGAAGGGAATGAGAATGAGGGCGAAAACGAATGAACATCAGTTGAGACACTTTTACATTAAAGAGAGATTAGGGATAAATGGAAACTACATTTTTTCTTTTATAGAACATAAATAAGAGGAAAGGGAACCGAGACATTTTCGATTTAGCGAGAAAATGATAATATCTTAGGAACTTAAATTTTCAGTTTAAAGATGAGAATGACTGAGCGTGATACAAGATATTTTCAGATCAAGTTCCCCGAGAATAAACGAACGTCATTACAGAGGTAATCACAGACATTCTTAGATGAAAGAGACGAGAGTAAATGAACATTATTTTGAGATATATTTTCGGGTAAATTCATCTCAATAAAACCTTAAATCTCTTTCAGGCGGCCGGCTGTAATAAAAAAAAAGTTTCCAGTTTCCATAATTTATTCATTTGCTAGCTAGCCAACCCGGTGCTGCCCGGGGAAACTCTGAATGACAACCGATAAACTCTCTCTCTCTCTCTCTCTCTCTCTTAGCTCTCTTCCTCTCTCTCTCCCTCACCTAAAATTGTACTCTCCTTTCTCTCTCTCTCTCTCTCCTCCCTAACACATCTACTACTACTACTACTCTCTCTCTCTCTCTCCTCCCTAACACATCTACTACTACTACTACTCTCTCTCTCTCTCTCTCTCTCTCTCTCCCCTCTTCCTCTCTTCTCCCCCTCTCTCTCTCCCAGCACATCTGCTACTTCTCTTCCTCTCTCCTCTCTAAAATACCTCCTTTAACTAATCTCTCTCTCTCTCTCTCTCTCTTCTCTCTCTCTCTTCTCTCCTCCCTAACACATCTCTACTCTCTTTCTCTCTCTCTCTCCTCCCTCTCTCTCTCTCTCTCTCTCTC
>NC_087207.1:69993514-70006014 GCF_015104395.2 Macrobrachium nipponense
GATATATTATAATATATATATATATACATACCCTATATATATTATTATATATATATATATAATATATATACACACACATTTACTCAAGCCCACTCTATCAAAACGAGAGAAAAACAACCCACGTGCTTAATGACACTAGCAAGAGGGAGGAAAAAACAAAAACACAACTATAAAACAGACATCATTTTATGCTCCGAAACACACGCAAAGGGAAAATAAAAGGATGAAGGGAAAACAAAAGCAAGAAAAGAAACAGAATCTCGGGCCGAGACTGAAAAAACAAGACTTGATCTTTTAAATGAGGAATATCTCAAAGGGGGATTACTACCATTCGTGGGCGCGTGTGCGACGACCGTAGGCTTCCAGGACCCTCCTCTCTTGTTGAGGAAAGGAGGATGTCCTCTCACCGTGAACACTGAGGATTATATATAGTGTGGCCTCGTTTAAGGGATAGGGTGTCCTTTCTAACGGTGGGGAATGAAAGGGATGGGGGGAGTGGGAGAGGGGGAATGTAAGGATGTAGAATATCCATGCCGAGATGCATTTTGTGTGTGTGTGTGTGTGTGTGTGTGTGTCTGGATTTGTAGCTGTGTGTGATCCAGTTAATATTGTCAGCATTTGTACCGAGATTTGTAATGGCAATGAACTTATTGAGATTTTCAGATAGCTACGGTACACTTTATTCAAATTTTCAGAGACTTACGATTTACATAGGTCTGTCGCTACAGAAACGGTCTAAAACAACGCAAATTGAATACCTAAGTTATTCGCTAAACAAATATTTTATGATAACAAATATTGAACGCATAAATTTACAGCTGCAGATGTAGTCCATAATGACATAATTTCAATATACAAAACAAAAAAGTTTATAGCTACTGGAACGGTCTACAGTAACACATGTCTCTCTCAACTTGGAACATCTTCCTAACATTGAACGCATTTTCAAAATAAATAAATATTAAATAAATAAATAAATTCCATGAAGAATGATGTAACAACCAGATTCTCCAACAACTCGACAGCGTTAATCTCTGGTCCCCCCATCTCTCCTGAACTTAAAAATTCCGACCTACCTCCTTTGACGTAAAATAAAACGCCATCCACCAGCGCAACCTGTTGGCACATTAGCAATCTCCAGGGAAGACGAAACGAATGAGTCCAATTAGCAAAATTAGGCATAACAGCACAGAAACAAATTACTCGCAAGCACTTCTTAAACAAGCGAGTAAATTAACGCCGAATTATTCAAACAAAGCAGGGACTGCTGCTGGTGCTGCGACACTACAGAAAGGGAGGTATTTTTTTTTTTCTTATTAACAATTTTCATGGCAATATACTGGTTTAAACTCTCCAATGTCTACATTAAGGCAATGCAAAGGTGTGCTACAGTGGATTATATTTTGTTTCAATTCACTAATTCATTGGTATTGTCAGTAAACTGACAAATGGTTTATTGTAGTTGAGTTTCATCTGACATGAGAGAAATGTCCACAGAGTGTAGTGTGTGTGTGTGTGTGTGTGTGTGTAGGGACTAAGTCTTTTTCCCTATCAGGAGATGGCTCCACAGAGGAAAAAACTTACACTTCCATTCCACATCCGAACTTTACCTGTTAAATCGTGGACGAATCCATGTGGAGAAATTTTATGCCAAAGTAGCCCTTCATACAACTACACAAAAGGCTCATCAACATTGCTTCAAAGTATCCAACACACATTACACGATTCATCTCTACTATATAATGCTCTCTGTATATACCTATTCAGGATCTTCCTTGTCAATACCTCTTTCACTTTATAGATCTTTCTTAAATAGTGAGGTGGCTATTTCTCTGTCCGTCCGCGCTTTTCTTGTCCGCTAGAGACTGCAAATTGGTATGCTCATCACCCACCTTCCAATTATTAAATATACCAAATTGCAGCCCTCTAGCCTCAGTAGTTTTTTCATTTGATTTAAGATTAAAGTTAGTCCTGATCACAACACAGACCACCACCGGGCGGTGGCTGAAAGTTTCTTGAACCGCGGATGTGTTTCATAGGCCGTGGCTGGAGTTTCATACAGCATTATACGCTGTACAGAAAACTCGATTCTTTGGCGCATTTATTACTTTTTTGGGGTCTTTTTTTATATAACCTTACCAATTTTCTCCTTTTTGTTCGACGTACTTTTGTTGCAGCATTGCAGATTCCAATTCATTTCCATCGCTCGTGTGTCCCTTACATAAGAGTAACTTACTCTTCCCTGTTACTAAATCTAACTTGATTTCAACTTTATGTTATCCGGTTTGCCAGATTTTTACCATCTTATTTTCTCGTCCTCATCATTTTTACCAAACCAACGTTCCCCCATCTATCCCTCTGGCATATATTTTTTGTTATCGTTTTTCCCTTTGGCGTTGCAGTTTTCGAGAGCAAATGAGTAACCCACTTCATTTCCCAGAAGTGTTGGACTTGTGCCATTCATTCTCTCGCCCCCCCCTCCCCACCCCTTTTTTTTTTTCGTCCTCCTCCAGCCGTAACTTACTACACTGTAACAAATGTATTGCCAGACACTTCCATTAGCGATAAAACCCCAGTACATTTCTTAATGGTACGTTTAATCATTCAAGGTGAAGTGAGGTTTGTCTTGTGCCTTTGCTGTCGTGTTCGTGGGGACGGTGTGGTGTTGCTTTCACCACTGTTATTATTATTATTATTATTATTATTATTATTATTATTATTATTACCAAATTAAAATGAAGTTCAATAATGCAGCCAACCTATTCAACAGGAGAAGTTTAAGAGAGGGTCTTACTACTACTACTACTACTACTACTACTACTACTACTACTACTAACTACTTATTATTATTATTATTATTATTATTATCTAAGCCATCATCACGTCGCTACCGCCGTTACCATAAAGAAACAGAAAACAGCTTTTCAGCGTAGCGCATTAAAAACAGAAACAATATCCAATATGCAAATGCGAATCAAAGAATGCATTTGCGCGCATAAAGAGCCCTGGATTATGCAAACGAGGAGTGTCCGCTTGACAAGTGTGGTATACTTATCAGCGGAATTGACTTCCGCCAAACCCAAGGGAAGAGTAACACGAACTACTACTGCGAGCAGATTGATTTGGTTGTTTGGCTATTGTTCCGTTACCGATATTAAGATTAGTGGTATTGCTTATGTCTGTTTGTTTGTATGGTGTTTTTACGTTGCATGGAACCAGTGGTTATTCAGCAAAGGGACCAACGGCTTTACATGACTTCCGAACCACGTCGAGAGTGGACTTCCAACAGCAGAAATACACATCTCTCACACCTCAATGAAATTCCCGAGAATCGAACTCGAGGCCACCGAGGTGGTACGCCAACACCATACCGACCACTCCACTGAGGGGCTTATTACTTATGGGGGAAATGTACAGGTATTACTATCATTATTGTTGTCTTAATTACTTCTAAGGTTACGAGTTTTATGATAATATTACTATCGTCTGTTAGATTTTAAGATTAGTAATATTACTTATGGGAAAATGCACAGGTATTACTATCATTACTGTTGTTTTATTTATTACTAATGTTAGGAGTTTTAAGATAATATTACTTTTGTCTGTTACAGATATTAAGATCAGTATTATTACTTATGGGAAAATGTACAAGTATTACTATTATTGTCGTTTTACTTGCTGCTAAGGTTACGAGTTTTAAGATAATATTACTATTGTGTGTTGATTTAGCTACTACTTAGTGCTACATATATTAAGGTAATATTACCACTTATGGGAAAAAATATTCAAGCATTACTACTATTTTTGTTGTGTTGGCCACATTTAATGCTACTGATATTAAGATAACACTGCTATGAGAAAAAATGTTTGCTGTTTTAGGTACTGCTAATGTTACATACATTTAGATATTACTCATTTTAAGGGGAAAAAATGTATATTATTATTACTTTTGTCGTCTTGGTTACTACTAATGTTACAGATATCAAGATAATATGACAAGTACTACTATTTTTGCTTTTTTAGTTACTGCTAATCTAAACTTTATGATATTACTATTGTTATGGACAAAAATATATAGGTAGTACTATCATTGATATTATTGTTAGCATTACTAAAAGTGATTTTATCATCATTACCAATGTTGTTTGTATTTGTTGTTTATCATTTAGAAATATTCAAATAATTTTACCACACTTTTATAATAAGAAAAATAATGTATGAGTATTACTATGACTGTTATCACCACCATTATCATCGTTGGCAGTACTGTCAAAAGGTGATATCACTATTATTGCCACTGCTGTTGTTTGTTATTCTTGTTTATCAACAAAAAAAAAGAAGAAAAAACTATTGATTCAATTTCCGATACTTCGCCCCAATACACTAAAGGGCACTAAAAGAAAACATTGGTTTTCCAATATAAAAATTGGCCCCATACGAAAAGAAAAAAAATATATATTCCTATACAAACACAAGTCAACTGAGAAAACACCCCTGAGGCGTCCACCGTACTTCTAACGGGGGAATGTTTATATCGTTTTTCCACGGCCTCGCCACCAATCCATTGTGGCTGTATTTGGTATGCTGGGACTTACGGCCGTGTCCACTATTACCTACTACTCTATTTGGCATTCTGAGGGGGAAGTCCTATTTCCCTGCTAGTGCATGCTGCTTCCAATACTAATGTGTTTCGGTTTCTAGGGAGGATCTCCCACAGATATCTGTATCATCTCCTATCACTGCGCTGTAATTCACTGCTGTACGCGTACATCCCGTTTCTGTAGGCAGAACCTACTCTCAGTCTCTACTAATGTATCCGGTATTCTAAGGACGAGGCACAGATATCGGCAATATTTTGCAATAATTCACCGATGTAATTTGCGTTTCTGTGGTCAGAGCCTGCTCTCAGTCTCTACTAATGTATCCGGTATTCTAAGGACGAGTCACAAATATCTACGATTTTTTGCAATATTGTGCTGTAATTCATCGATGTAATTCGCGTTTCTGTGGGCAGAACCTACACTCAATCCTTTCTAATGTATTCTAATGTATCCGGTATTCTAAGGACGAGTCACAAATATCTCCATTATTTTGCAATAATTCACCGATGTAATTCGCGTTTCTGTAGGCAAAACCTACACTCAATCCTTTCTAATGTATCCAGTATTCTAGGGAAAGTAAAAAATATCTGTAACATTTTGTAATATTGTGCCGTAATTCACTGCTATAATCGTGTTTCTGTAGGCAGAACCAACATTCAATCCTCTCTAATGTATCCAGTATTCTAGAGAAAAGTCGCAAATATATGTAATCTCTTGTATCATTGCGCTGTAATTCACGTTTTTGTAAGCAGAACCTACACTCAATTCCTACTTAATGTATCCACTATTCTAGGAACAAGACCCTACCAAGCCATTACTACTATACTTCGGTATTCTAAGAGGGAATCCCCAAACAATCCCGTACCACTTCCTGTTTCTGCTGCCGGTATTCTGTAAGAAAACCCTCCACTTCCTCCGACTGTTCATTGATATTCGAAGACTGTATATACATGCCAGTTCCTCACTCCTATGTCGAGTATTCCAGAGGGCAACCCATTCCTAAGTCGCCACCCATACACCCCCCGCCCCCACCCCCACCCATCACCCCCGCCAACCCCACAACAAACGTAGTTTTTTTTATTCCAGGAAGGGCATGCAAGCGAAGGCGCCCATAACTCATGGCACTCACTTCTCAATGCAATGCCCCCTGCTTTCTTCAAAAACTGCCGTGGATTCATTTTTCAAAGTGACTCCGTGAGTTCCGTCCGTCCCTCCTCTCTCTCTCTCTCTCTCTCTCTCTCTCTCTCTCTCTCTCTCTTTGAAAGGTCACTACTCAAAGGCTCATGATATTTGCAACACTATCTACGTTTTAATCCTTGATTAATTAACTCGCATACCATTAACTACTGAGATAAGCTATAGTAGATATTAGATATATATATATATATATATATATATATATATATATATATATATATATATATATACGATATATTGTCTGAATTCATAACACAAACACGACACAATTCACAAACACACCACACACACACACACACACACACACACACACACACACACACACACATATATATATATATATATATATATATATATATATATATATATATATAATTTATTTGCCAATTACAAATTCTTGACTTTTTATGTTCAAAAATATTAAGCCATAATGCGCAACCAAGGTTTATTATAAAAATGATAAAAGCTTCGACCACGACACAATTCAAAGCGTTGCCTGGAGCAGAAATAACAACAGATAGTGACTTTGACCACCTGGCTACCGAGAAAGATATATATATGTGAGCATGTGTATTCATTGCTTCGAACTATACACCTTCGTATTTTGGTTTGCAAAAAAAAGGAAAAAAAAATCGAAATTGAAAATTTTATGATGAATACGTATTTACAATTTACATTTATAAAGGACTTTTTTCCTATCTTCTTATTCTAGAATTACTTAACTCTCTCTCTCTCTCTCTCTCTCTCTCTCTCTGTCTTTCCTGAACATTAATCCTTTTACGCTCACATTTCCCCTGAAGGCGAAGGGCAAAACAAACACTGGTACGCAATTCCTCGAACTAACTTCGAATACCCGTGCACTCCTGAAATTATATATATATATATATATATATATATATATATATATATATATATATATATATATATATATATATATATAGCATACCATCATAAAACGAACCAATTCCTCTGAACCGTAAAACAGGAATCGTTAAAAGCTCCGCTGCATTCTACCTGCTTTGTTTCATTCCTTGGCCCGCGTAACTCGCTACTGCTGCTTCCCTGCTTCAATCTCCCTCCGCCCTTCTGCTTTAGGAGAGTGTGGGAGGGAGGAGAGGGAAGGGGTAGGTTGTCGGGTAGGGAGGGCTGACTGGGTGGCTAGCTGGCTGGCTCCGGGGCGAAGGCTCATCCACTGTAACCTCCGCTCGCCGGTCAAGTTGTCAGTCAGAGGGGATCACTCATGAGGCCACCAGACCCGATATTTTGACTGTGCGTTTAACCTTGCATACTGAGTGGGAGGAGTAAGATACCTGGAAAAAGAATAGCCTTTAGGCCCTGAGAGAGAGAGAGAGAGATATTCGGTTTCTATCTTCTTTTGCCAGAAGTTTTTCCCGGCCAAAAGAATTCATTCAAGGGACAAACAATCAGTAGAGAGAGAGAGAGAGAGAGAGAGAGAGAGAGAGAGAGAGAGAGAGAGAGAGAGAGAACTGTCAGTTTCAATTAATATTGCTTACCAGCTGTCATCCAGCGAAACGTAACATAAATAGAAAGAACGGTAGGTCACAACAATATATATATATATATATATATATATATATATATATATATATATACCATATATACATATATATATAATATATATATATATATATTATATATTATAAATTATATATATTATATATATATGGAACGGTAAAAAATAGTTGAAAATAAAAAATACTTACAAGGCAAGGCATTACCCTCGATCACATTATGACCCATTAGTCCAGAGACCCCGAGAGAAGAGAGAGAGAGAGGGAGAGAGAGAGAGAGAGAGAGAGAGAGAGAGAGAGAAGTGCTTCAACCTTAACCTGCGCGTCTCTTCCTTGTGATCAGCCGAGTTTCAATCATGAGATTCTGGGAGCTCGAAATATTCAATGAGGTTGACATGAAGCCGACTCCTTCCCGAGCCTGAATTCCAGTCCACCGGTTTTCTCGATTCCTAGTTTTCTCAATTCCGGTTCTTTTTCTCTTTTGCCCCCCCCCCCCCCCACCCCATTGCGTGCAATCCCCAAGAGCGCAAGCACGCACACGCACACCACAATAACGAGACAGTTAAGAGAAGATAATGTCAGACACAAATCCCTGCCGGAAAACATTGATAAAATCTTCGCCCTTTTAATTCGGACTTCGTAACTGAAGAGCTTCGAAGAGAGAAAGAGAGAGAGAGAGAGAGGAACTCGGCCATGAGATTTTTTATGCATTCATGCAATTTCAAGGTTATGACAAAACAAGAAGGTTGAAGGAAGGGTTGATGCTTTCCTTGGCAGATATATCATAAAAAATAAAAAATAAAATCTTCGTTACCAACTATGGGGCCACCGGTACGACCGGACGTCAGAAACAGATCCGGAGAGAGCGAAAAAAAAAAAAATAAAAACTGGGATTTTAAAACCTTAAGGTATCGTTCAGAGCCGCTTAACCCATACGAGCGAAATTCAACAAACTTCAATTTAAATGGGAAACAAAATTCAACTAGGAAGCCATACCAAAATTTTTATATATGCCTTCACATTTTGCGTCACTGCCGAAATATAAAGCATGAAAATATGCACACATCCATGAGAGAGAGAGAGAGAGAGAGAGAGAGAGAGAGAGAGAGAGAGAGAGAGAGAGAGGCACTGGATGGGAATGTTATTATAGCACCTTGCTAAATGATCTGGTCAATACTGCAATTCATTAGTGTCTTTTATTTATTTATTTATTCTTTACTTAACTTTCACTTGAAATTTCCTTGTATTCATCAGCTATATTTGTTGCAAACATTTCTCAGGCCCTTGACAATTACCTCCTCCTCCTCCTCCTCCTCCTCCTCCTCCTATCCACACCATTCAAACCTATCTTGTCAATTCCCTTTCCCCCGCTTCTATATCCTTAAGTCCAGGGCGTCCCTGAGAGGATAATGTAATCCGTCTAAGAGTTGCCGCCTACTGTCTCGGAAGATGATATGCTTAATGATGATATGGGCGAGAGGGGCGGCTCGAGTGAGCTTGTGCTAACTCGATTTCCCCCCCCCCCCCCCCCCCCACCCCCCCACCCCCATTTGTTAATCTCTCTCTCTCTCTCTCTCTCTCTCTCTCTCTCTCTCTCTCTCTCTCTCTCTTCTTGGAAGCTGTTCGGTTACGAAATCAGAATTAAAAGGGCGAAGGAGATTGTATAATAATAATAATATATATATATATATATATATATATATATATATATATATATTTTACTATACTATATATATATATATATATATCTATATATCTAAAGATAGATAGATAGATAGATAGATAATGTTCAATTTGTTTCACATCTTCGATTACTATTAAATTAGTTCTGTTTAGTATCTTTTCTTCACTTGAACTTAATGCTCCTCCCTCCTCTCTCTCTCTCTCTCTCTCTCGCGTCATAAACGCTAAGAAAAGAACAGAACACAAAATTCTTCTTATTTCCAACATTATCGTAACTTTTCTGTTCTCCTAATGGAACGCATAAATACAAGCCTTAGCGACTCAATTCTCCTAAATATTTCCCATCTCTCTCTCTCTCTCTCTCTCTCTCTCTCTCTCTCTCTCTCTCTCTCTCTCTCGTATAATCGCAGGTGGTTTATGTCATAGAAGTCATTAAAATGAATGCCAATAAGGGAATGCTTCAAAAGCAAGCGATAAAATCATGTTTACGAATGCGGAAAGGAAAACAAAAGCAGTATATTTTCTTTTGAGAGAGAGAGAGAGAGAGAGAGAGAGAGAGAGAGAGAGAGAGAGAGAGAGAGAGAGAGAGAGATGGGAAATATTTTGGAGAATCGAGTCGTTAAGGCTTGTATTTATGTGATCCCTTTAATAATTCCCTCTCCCCCCCTCCCCCTCTCTCTCTCTCTCTCTCTCTCTCTCTCTCTCTCTCTCTCTCTCTCTCTCTCTCTGTCAAGAAATGCACTGTTTTTCGCTTTCCTTTCCCTATTCGTAAACATGATTTTATCTCTTGCTTTTAAGTATTCCCTTATTGGTATTCATTTTAATGACTTCTATGACATAGACCACCTGCGATTATACGAGAGAGAGAGAGAGAGAGAGAGAGAGAGAGAGAGATGATTAAATTCAAGCAAAGTACAACGAAATATGAAGCAGACTAATTTAAGAGATAATAAACATGAGCTATTTTGGGGTTGTTGCATGTGAAGTTGTGTTCATGCTAAACAACAACAAAAGTAACAACAGCAATCATAATGAGTTAAAAAAAAAAAAAAAAAGTACAACCAAGTCTGTAACAGAATCTATACACAAATCTCGAGTGAAAGCTATCAGCGCTATCTAATGTGTCAGATAGCTCATAAAAGAACTTGGAACGCAAGTACTTACGGAATACAACGTTGTATTGGCTATAATATCCTTAAAGATTTTAATTTAAATATATGTATATTTACATAACTGTGGATTTGTTACAACAACAACAACAACAACAACAATAATAACAATAATAATAATAATAATAATAATAATAATAATAATAATAATAATAATTTAACAAAAACTTCTTTCAGTTTTCTTCTGAAGATTGAAAAAGAGACCCACAAAATTACCGAGTATAACTTAGTTACTGGTAATTAAAATATTATGTAAATACTTACGAGTAAACAAGCTATACTTGGCAACTTTGTGGGTTTTCTTTTTCAATAATAATAATGAAACGATCCACAGTTATGTAAGGGTTTAAAAATAAACCTCTACATAAGAGCTTTCGGGAATTGAAAAGGGAAATCAAACAGATTCCCTGGAACTCTCTGTAGAGATTTAGGTTTTAAAAAATATATGCACATATACAAAACTGTGGATCAGTTTCTCCATATCAAGACTCCTGCTACTATGAGTATTTTTTAATAATAATTTTTTAATAATAATAATAATAATAATAATAATAATAATAATAATAATAATAATAAATACCAGTTGTTTATCTAATGTAGCAGTCTTGGCTATATCAATAATCATCATCATCATCATCATCATCATCATCATCATCATCATCCAAATTGTATAATACATGTATATCGGAGAAGGGTAATAATAATAATAATAATAATAATAATAATGAATAATAATAATAATAATAATAATAATAATAATAATAATATAGGTTTTATAGAAAATAATAGCTATTTCAGCCGCGTTCATTTATGCAAAGAAGAAAAGGCAGTAATAAAAATTTAGAAACTTCTATACAATATCAACGCGGCTGAAGTAGCCATTAATTTCAATAAAACCCGTATTAATGAAGGTCTTCATCCAGGAAAATATAACAATCATAACAGAAAGTCACTAAATTCACCGATATACATAAGGAAACCATCAAAAAGATCGGAAAAAGGAAAGCAAAATACGATATGTTTGTCTACGTTGCATGTCAGGATTACAAAATACTAAAAAAAAAAAAAAAAAAATGCCGCCTCCATTATTACCAACGTATTGATTTCTAACCTTGCCCTACTTGAGGTGCCTCGCCAAGGAAGAGAATGAATGTGGCTAAATTTGCAGTGTATAATCTAATTTTCTTTTATATAGAACGTTGCTGAAATTTTCCAATACAACCTTCTTAAATATAAAATTTTCCACTCAGGAGTAAACCTACCAACTACTTTTCTGTTGTTGTTCTTCTTCTTCTTCTTGGGGGAGGGGGTTAGGAAAGGTCTCTAGAAAACCTAAAAGGGTCTGAAAAGGTGTTTCGGATACTTATGATTTATTGATTTGAATGAAAATGTAAAAAAAAAAAAAAATAATTTGTATGTTACAGTACAGAAAGATGATTTCTAATAAAATATACCATATATATTGATTTCAATTGTCGTTGTTCACGTGAAAGTGGGATATATCTGACCGTATAGTGTAGCACGTTTTAATTTACATTAAAAGTGAATACAATTTTTACAGCTTATGCGTGAGGGGAAAATCTTGCACGCATCCTGAGTATGCTGGAGGTCGGATCACGTTGCTGAAATTTTAAATGAAACTCTCTATAAAAAAAATGTTGCTCAAAATGTGAATTGTAACATTTTAACAATTAACTGAAAATGTATAATTATCTCTTTGCTGAGAGAATGTTGCTGAACACTGAATAATGCAACTGAATTGTATAGAAGTTTGTATATTACTCAGTTACGCAAAATGCTGAAGAAATATGTTGAAATTATATAATGTAACAGTAATCTAAAAAATAATTGTAATGAAGTTATATAACTCATCATCTGTTACAAGGTTAATATCGCTGACTCAACCACTACGCACAATACAAGTCATTAACTTTACAGCTATAATGTTGCAGAACTACATAATGTTGCTGAGCTGCATATGATGTAACTAGTTATTTACGAAAAAGAAAAACTATGTGGCTGACTAGACTGCACATATCGTAACTGTTTGTTAGTGTTAAATAATACACGGCATATGGAGAGAAGCATGTCTTGCATGATCAAAAGAAAACCAGGAAGGGTCACGAAAGACTGGGATTGAATAGTTAGAAGAATGAAAATACAAAAACAGTGATTGAATAGCTGAAAGAATGAAAACAGAAAAACAGTATTTGCGTGACAAAGGAAATCAAGATTAAAGGAGGATGATTGACAGGGCCTAAAAACAAACGATAAAAGAGAGAAATATGAAAAGTCACAATGGTCAGTAAACAAAAATA
>NC_087207.1:70011014-70013514 GCF_015104395.2 Macrobrachium nipponense
GCAAACGTGAGGGAACAAAACCAACGGCTTTACGTGACTTCCGAACCACGTCGAGAGTGAATTCTATCACCAGAAATACACATCTCCCACTCCTCAATGGAATGGCCGAGAATCGAACCCGCGACCACCGAGGTGGAACGTTAATACCATACCATCCACGCCGCTGAGGCGCTTGACATCATTATGGTATGAATACTATAAAAAGACCAGTAAACTTAAACGATAAAATGACAATAACAAAATTAATTCGAATAAAAAGGTTTTAGTGTTTCGCTAAACTCCACAAATCCTAAACTTTTCTCCGATAAATATTATAAAGACCAGTAAACGCGAATGATAAACTGACGATAAAAATAATTGACTCGGATACAAAGGTGTTTGTGTCTCACTAAACTTTACAAATCCCAGAACTTTTCCTCGCCCGAATAATTCAGGGCCATCACCCACAGTCTCATGTCCACCTTTTCAGCTGCACTCCTTGCTGGAAATGTTAGGAGTTAACTATTGAGGAATCCCCCTCACTATTTGTATACTTTAGGACCAAACGATATCACTAAGATGTTCCCCAACTTTTATCACAGACGAAAAGTTGAAGTAGCTCACAATGCATGTGAATTACTGCCATAAATATTTCATTTTAAAATGTGTATATATAGTGTACAATGCAAGTGAGCTACTATCATATATATTACATCTTAAAATGCTATTTATATATATATATATATATATATATATATATATATATAGTATATATATTATATATATATATATATATTGTATAGTGATGACATATATATATATATAAAATATATATATAGTGTGCAATGCATGTGAGCTACTACCATAAACTATTCATGTATATGTCTATGTGTGTGTATATATATATATATATGTATATATATATATATACATATATATATATATATAGTGTATAATGCATGTGAGCTAACTGTTTTATATATATATTACATCTTAAAATGTAGTATATATAATATGCTGAGCCACAATGCAAGTAAACTACTGTTATATACATTCCATATTAAAAAGTAGATATATATATATATATATATATATATATATATATATATATATATCATGTGTACAATGCATGTGGGCTACTATCATATATATTCCATCTTAAATTATATATACTGTGTCTTTACGAGCGAAACGAAGTCTTACTGGAAACGGGCTCATTTCTGGCTGACCGGCACGTCCCAGCACATCCCGGCATGTCCCAGGCACCTCCCGGCCATAACGCCATTCAAATGCAAGCACCACCAAAAGTATTGAAGATAACAGAAAACTTCTTTCGCCAGATAAAATCCATACATCATTCTTAAAAATATCATAAATTGACATTTACATTATGTTAACCCTTCGATGGTTTAACCAGAAGCTTCGGGAGTTATCGCCTTAATTACCACTTTCGGTCACAGTCCAGAAGGAACAATATCCCTCTCTGTAGTAAGTACATAGAGCAACGTGGAACATCCAGTTGTATATTCGAAAGCAATCAAGAAATTCACTCTAAAATCCCACAAAACAAATCCAGCATATTGCGACTTAAATGAAAAACAAATTGTACACTAAAACCCCCAATTGTTACCAAAAAACTAAAAAACACCGTATACAAAACCACAAAATATGACACAACAAAATATCGAATAAATGACGCACATGCTTTCAAATCTGCAATATCCCATCAAGAAGGCACATTTTCCTTTTCAATCCGAAGAGAATTATTCGCAAAAAAATTTCACGCGAAGATGGAAATAAAAAAAAAAAAGTATTCCTCCGTATGAAAAGAGACGCAAAAATGAGAAACATGTCACTGAGGGAGTGACCTATTCAACGGCCCTTTCTATTCAGAGGCTACTATTCCGGTCATGACGGAAATTCAGGGCAGTGTCCACGGTGCATGTGCGTGAGTGTGTATATGTTTGGATTTGTGATAGAGAGAGAGAGAGAGAGAGAGAGAGAGAGAGAGAGAGAGAGAGAGCATGTGTTTGTGTTGTGAGAAAGGAGTTACTTAAGAGGAATGGTATTGAATCAAGTAGAAAGATATATATATATATATATATATATATTATATATATATATATATATATATATATATATATATATATACTATGAGAGAGAGAGAGAGAGAGAGAGAGAGAGATGTAGTTTGTGTAGTGTTGTGAGGAAAGTTCCTTAAGAGGGAGGATTGGAAATAAGGTGGAGAGAGAAAGAAGAGGAGAGAGAGAGATGAGAGAAGAGAGAGAGATTTGAGAGAGAGAGAGTTAGAGATGAGAGAGAGAGAGAATTTGTTGGTTTTGTGAGAAATGACTTTTTAAGAGACATGGTATTGAATCAAGTAAGAGAGAGAGAGAGAGAGAGAGAGAGAGAGAGAGAGAGAGAGAGAGTTTGTGTGTTGTGAGAAAGGAGTTTTTAAGAGGAATGGTATTGAATCAAGTAGAGACGGAGAGAGAGAGAGAGAGAGAGAGAGAGAAGCTTG